>NC_141774.1:11116650-11404150 GCF_051362555.1 Lingula anatina | reverse complement strand
TTCTTTGATTCTTCATCCCATTTCATGTTTTTTCTTTTCTTTTTCCTTTTACAAATTCATTTTTCTTTCTTCCCTTTTAAAGTTTTCTTTCTTTCCCCTCTTTATTTCACTTTTTCCTCTTTATTTATCTTTCCTTGCAACATTAATTGACCCATAAATGTTCACAAATGGCAAGGAAAAAATGGTCTTACGTGAGTTTCGTCGCGTTTCACTGTCCCAATGTCTCATGTTTTAGATTATTCCACGACCTCACCACAGTTTGGTTCTTGGAGACCTTTTGAATTATTATGGCGCAAAAAGAAAAAAAATAACAATACATGAATTTTTCAGGGGTCCCCAATAATTTTTCAGTAATGTAGATGTCAATTTTTTCTGATACCCATAAATCTACAGTTTTTAACCCGTTTCAAGTTGGTTAGAAACTTGGGTTTCATCAGCTAAAAAAGCAGTTTATATTCTATACTTTCTTTAATAAACTGATAGTATTGAAATTGTTGTTTACCTCCAATATTTCGATGTCTATCTAGATCTATTTCTGATCTCTGTTAAGAAACATTTGAAATAAACAGTTTCAATTCTAGCTACTAATACAACCACTAGCACAAGAAAACATTTCAGATATTTTGGTACAGATAGCGTGTAGTCCTTTGTTACATTCCAGAACAATGCGATAAAGGGCTGAACATCTGCCTTTACACTAGACCAAACACAAATATTAATACTCATTGAAAACACAAAAAGATGTCTTTCTTGACCGGCGCAGCTGCCGTTATGTTCAGTAAAGCTGTTCTTATACCAGCTTATTCCTTTTTTTGCTCTTTTTTTCTTCGGAAATTTGGGCATTATGCAAAGAACCGAGTATCACAGACTACATTTGATTGGCAATGCGAAATTAAAATTCGAAACATTGGCATGTTGCTGATACCAAGAGACCAGGAGGAGATGAGGTACAATATAAACAGAACGTGAAATGAAATTTTTGCTCCAATTTTTCATGCAAGTTTATGGTTTACTATGGCAACTCTTCCTTCCTTTCTTCATTCCTTCCTTCAACTTAATATACTGTTGTGTGCCCTTTTCTTAAAACATTTTAATCAATGCACCGCGTTTAACTCTTTTGATGATTGTCTTAAATGAGCATTTGCGTGTGTAGAAATAATATTTGCGTATTGATTAATCTCTCACCTAAGTCAGCTAATAAATAGATTAATTTACTGTGAAATAAAGTTACGACTCGCTTTTTCAGATGAGATATCAATTTTGGATAAATATTTAAGATTGATTCTTAAGAGATTTAGTTTTTTTCTTTTTTAAGTTAATTAATTAATTTATTTATCTATTTATTAATTTATTTATCTATTTATTTATTTATTTATTTATTTTTTTTAAAAGGAGTGCCAATATATATGCACATAAAGGAAATGGTGAAAGATTCGTTGTGACAGAAAAGTTTGACGCAAAGATTGTTTCCCAAGCAAAAAAATATTGCTTCATTTAAGTTCCACTTCTCTATGGTAAAACAGTGCAGCTATCTATGTGAAACTCATCACGAAACTTGTGGTAGACTGAAGTCGAACAGGGGGAGAAAAATTCCCGAAAGAATTTTTGTGGACCTGAGAAAATAACGCTGACATTGAGCGCGGCAAAGTCTTTATTCCGAGATCCTGCAGTGCATTTATATGTGTGCGTCTGTTCGGAGAACTTGGATTAAGAAATAAGGTATCCCCTTCTCGCCCCTTCCACACAAACACGCACACGCGCAGCTACGCACGTAAACACACGCACGTGAAACATTTCAAAGGTAGGGTTAGTCTGTCTTTCAAATGCAACGCTTTTTGTAAGTTTGATCGGTCAGCAGCGTAAATGAGAAGAAGAAGAAGGTGAAATAGAAAGTAACTCGACGGACAGTTAAATACAGGAGAACATTAAATCAAAATTTAGATGATCGAAGTAACTATTCGACCACCTGCTGCGTCCACACAGCTGATGAAGTAATATCATACTACTGCCCTCATAGATCGCCGCTCTTCTGTTCACCCTGAACGATGATAGAAATATCTCTTCTTAAAAAAAAAACAGGAGGCGAGCGTTTGTCCGAAGAGGGAAAAAAATAAGAAATGGGAGACAAATAAGTGACCAATATATGCGGAGTTGTCATCCCTGAAATTATCCAGGTTTTTTTTATCGGAATCCACTGTAAAGTTTCAGTTAAGACACTCTGAGTGGAAAGTTACTGTTTCTGGTTCCCGGTATGTGACATTGAGCACGGCGCGCTATGTACGTGCAATCCAGCATTCGCCATCTCGAGCCATGTTTGAACAGCGAGTTGTTGGAGATACGTGTAGATAGCTCCTTTCGACATGCTGTTAGTAAATACTGCTACACTGAGAGAGTGCTAGCAGAACACGAGTTTGTCAGGTGATTTTTGATTGCGTTAGGTACACGTGTCTTAGTTTAATCTATGTCATCATCTCGAGAATTAAGTGGGTCTCCAGCGCACGTCAAGGGCAAGCGGTCATACTTTGTGTGTTTAAGACTGCATTTGTGTTCAACCTTTAAGGGGACCCGTGGTGAAAATGGGGTCATTCCGTCCACAGCATTTTAAGTAAAGAGACGGCTGTGCGTGTATTCTCATTTTTTATACTCCCGAGCGGCATGTTTATAAACAAACTGTTGATCCGAAATGTTGTTTTCTTTTCGGTGATTTCAAAAAAATTATAAGACGGTCGGATCGCCCGTATGCAATTTTCCTGACGCAGACCCTTATACCATTATGATCAGATAATCAAATCTATTTGTTTTATGAGGAAATAAGCTATATGTATTAAAATAAACGGACGCTTAAGGAAGGACAATAATCTGGACCCCTAATTCGACTCCCGGAGCCTGATCATGTCCTCAAAATTTTATTATATCATGTAATAGAATTTAGCCGCAGCCTGGCTCTCCTTTTGGTCGAAAAATGAGGGAGGGGCCTTGAAAGTGCTACGTGCGCAAGACAACCTGCCCCTGGTTGCGAAATTCACTTAAGATCAGCGCGTGTTGCGCTGTGCAGACGTAATTTACGTCTATACAGCCACTGCGGGTAGACTGCTGTTCCTCAGGAAGAGACGCTTAAGTGTTCCTTGTGGGTTTTCTGAGCTAATGCATTCATCATCTACGAAAACGCCAGTAGGGAACGGGCCATCAAGTGGTATATAAATGGCTCGACCAACTGTCGAGGAGTATACCACATTTGTGAGAGAAACTTTAAAGACTACATACACGTGCTTACTCGCGCCATTCCGTACTCTACGCGATCTCAGACTGAAGGAATTGAAATTAACAGGAATTTGAAATTTACTAGAACTGTAATTTACAACGAGTGATATTTACAAGGACTTTTTCAAGAAACAAACAACTGAAATTCGCGTAAGAAATAAGAATTTATTGACAAGAGAGGACAGACACCACCCAACGACGACAAGATATTTTTAAACAAGAGATTAGACATATTTAAGAGACAAGAAGATAGACTTTATACCAGAGAGAGTTTACTCAAGAATTATCTTAAGTTATTCATCTTCTGATACATTCTGTTTGGAGCCTTTTACTCCGCCTACTGTGATACTGATATAAGGTATGTAGATCTTTCCTACAGCTATTCACTACTTAACCTAACATCTAACCATGGTTTGTGTTTTTACTAATAATTTACCACCAGATACTGGTGCAGCTGTCCCTAAATAATTAACTGTCCTTCTTTATTTCTGTTTTGCAGTTATTTTTCCTGTTTCAGTTCTCGTTTAAATGTGCGTTTTTGTTGTTTTGACGTTAATGTTTGGGATATTGTGTTTATTAAGTTTTTTTTGGGGGGGAAGGGTGTTGCCAATTAGATTGTTTGCTTGCTTAATAAAGTTGACTTGAATGACTCTTAAATTCCACCCATGTTTAGCTGTTATTGAAATGTTTTCTTGTTTTTGACTTGTGATTGCCTGACAGCTGTCTCGGACTCTGACAAGTTAACTCGAAAACAGAATTCCACATTTTTCGTTTTTTTTTTTTTTTTTTAAATTTCTCTCCCAACGTCTTGTTTATTACATGAAGCTATTAACCAGAGGCATTTTCACCAATGCTCTTTCACCGTGTCACTGGTGTCCCCTTCCTCCGACCTTCAGCTACACGTTAGAACATTTCAGTCACGTCAAGGTGTTGCATGGGTACAGGAATAGCTCAACCCACGTGGCGGTATATAGCGTTCCCTCACTGTAGTCTCGACTTTTAACAGACAGCTGGATGACGTATACTGTTTAATGCCAGTTAAACCTTCTCATAGACTAGAATAAAAATTATATGAATAATGTTAGTACATGTATAACGCCCGTTTTGTTGAGTTCCTGTACCTATGTGTTCCCTTATGAAAATGCTCTATAGGATCCCTATGCCATAATATGACTTTATAGGACTCTATGAGAATTCTGTTGAACGTCCTAAAGGATTCCTATCTTGTGATATATCCTGTAGGGCCCTATAGTGAATTTTCCGTTAGGGCCCAGGTAGTGGTTAAGGGCGACGAGGATATAAAGATGCCTTAATGTCGGTATCACACGAGGTAGATAAAGAGTGGTCTCCAGGCTACTATATAGCGTACAGCGATGTCACCTTGGAGAGGCAGGCGCACACACGTCCCGGTGTAACGACACTGAGGGTCCGTGTAACAGAAAGTCCGCCCTTCGTATAGTTATAATGGTTGGGGTTAGTCTGACCTAAGTGGGTCCAAATCTAGGGCGAGGCTTACTGTACAAAGGAATGGCAAGTGGATTCACTATCATGGGGGACTCTCTGTCACGTTTCACCGGTACTGTCTCGTGTCCTCAGACCAGGTCAATGACCCCTGGTCAGTGGTCAATCCTCAGGTGGAAGCTATATTAGGAAGAGCATGTGCAGAGAAAAACTTTGCGATAGAGCAATACAGTATCTTTTTTGGAGAGGGATTTTTGTTCAATCACCACCTGTGGCACGTTTATTTCCTGTCTGTAACGTACACGTGTGCAGTAGTTCAGTCAGTAACACGTGGTTTTATCTCGTTTGGCTATTCTTTCAGGTGGTGATTATGTACATATTTCAATTAACGATTCTTAGTTTCTTAGAATATTGGAATTAAAGTATACGCATTTCAATCAAAACACTACACACACTTTACCGCGTTCTTTTTTTATTAAGACAACCTGCATACATGTACAATAGCTTAAAATCCCTGCTCACCGTGCTGAAAGAGTTCTCAAGTTAACTGACTCGGCAACATTTATTTATTTATATTTTTTTTGGTGAGGGGGGTTTGATTTTCCCAATCCTTCAGAAATTGCAAATAAAATAACATTTTTAGTGCTTAGGCAAACACTGCGTGATGATCGAAAATCAAAGTCTTAACTTTATGAAATGTGCAAATATGCACCGACAGTGACACCGACTGGCTTCAGCATATCTTGCTGTTAGGAACTTTACTTAAAGTTAACAAGGAATAAAGCGCAGGCGGTTGCTACCTGTTCTAATTACTTTAAATTGACGTTTCTTAGAATATGGGAAATAAGGCATCCGCATTTCAACCAAAACACTATACACACTTCGCGGAGTTAATTTGACTGAAGACAGCCTGCATACATGTGCAATAGCTTGGAATTTCTGCTACGTGTATATGTTCTGACTCCGCAACTCCTTTCTTGGTTTTCTTTTAATTTTTCCTACTCCTTCACAAATTGCTATAATTCGCGAATTTCGATATGCGCGTAATATATTTCACTTCGATTTCTTAAAACAACAGTTGAACAGCTTAAGCAAATATTGCGTAATGACCGAAAATCAAAGTCTTAATTTTATGAAATGTGCAATTCCGCACCTGGCGATAACGCCCACACCCTTGTCATTAAATTCACTGAAAGTTAATCAAGAACAACGCGCAGGCCGTTGCAACCTGTGAACGCTGCATTGATTTTTACCAAGCTTAATAGACGGGGTATCGTCTGCGCTGAGAGAGGCTCAATCATCGAAACCCCATGCCCCACTTTAACCGCTTCCTCGTATCAGTGTAAAAACAAGACTGAAGTCCCTCAGAAGATGTAATGTTTATCTTCATTAAAGGTGAACCGCTATTTGGCTTTGTTCACCCCACACGTGGCAGACATTAAGATACCGCAGTAAACCATCACTGGGTACCAGAAAAAAGTCTCGCGAGCGCGTGGCTAGTAGGAGGAGTTTGTTTTGGCAGTCTCAGTACTGGCTGCGGCATTTTTTTCTAAATCGACCCGCTCGAAAGGAAGCTTGGGGGAGGCATTACATTCTGAATTCTCATATATTGCTTTCGACTTTAAACTCTTAGATTAAGGCCATTTCCTGAGTTTTCGGAGCTATATGTTTTTTCTACAAGTTTCTTTATGTGGTCTGTAGTGATGTTCATTTCCTAGGTTCGGAATATTGTACGGTTTTTATCTCCATTATCAAATCGACATGTCGTTAGCGAAGCATCTAGTTAAGAAGGGGAAATAAAAGACACTCAAGAATGGACAAAGCAATGTCAAATGCTGTGAGGGTCTTTTTTATGAAAAGGTGGTCTTTAACCGCGCATCCTCGAACTTCAGTGGGGAACTCTTCACTGCAAAAAGGGCGGTTCATTCGCCACACCCCACACCCCACCCCCACCCCCCGCGCCCAGGGCATTACAGCAAAGCGTTTGGTCTCATAAAGAATGGCGTTCCTGATACAGCAGTTATATTGTGTGGTAGTTAGTTTTACATTCACAGAAGCATAAAGAGTATAAAGTACGGATTTAACGTGATTTCCTGTCACCTTGCAGAATGAGCTGTAGAAATAAAGATGCTTTTTCAAACAGACATGTTCAATCAGAAAATAAAAGACAATACCCCGTATTTCAAGACGCTACATGCATTTTTTTTCGATTTAAAGTACTGTGTTTGGATGCTGTTAGGTTTACACGGATGATGGTATTACTGGATGATGAGAAAGTTACAATCTGCTCGCTGGGTGTGACTCTAGCGTCTTTGGACGACCTCATAACGTAGACACCAGGAAAAAAATTAGCAGATAGGGATATAAGATAACTCAATAGACAAAGTACATCAAACGTCGTATTTTATTCATCAAACTAGTTTCCCTTTCAGAACCAGAACACGTTGACACACCTGTCGATTACCAATTCCAAGGAGGATTCTTGTGAATTTTCACACATATTGAAATTGCGGTTTTTCTTACTACATACATTGTATAATAGGTGATGGCATGGATTAATATGTACAATTACTGAACGTCAGTGAAACACCAGGCATATTGAGTCTGTGTGGTTTCTCTTGGCCTGTTTCTGTTTCATCGACTATGCGAACTATTTGATTCGTGTGAAATATCGCTCCTAGTTTGAATGAATATTATATACACTTTTGCTACTAGTGACCATTGCTACGCGTGTGCATGTATCCCGATCTTTTTCTTTCTTGTCACACGTATTTCAGCATGCTGGGGGAGAGAGTGGCGGAGGAAATAGCCTTTGTACCCCTTTTTACACCCGCCTAGCTTCCCATGTCCTGTATTTGATGTTGGAAGAGGAAGACCTTGGGTGATCTTCTGGTACCTGAGCGCGTGACATTGACCCCACAGCGGGTCAGTGACCTCACAGCGGCTGAGGACAAGTTGACGTGGTTTACCTCTGTAGTTTCTGTAGGAAATCTAGATGGGGCGATCAAGGCTAAACTGCAGAAAAATGAAAATTAAGAATACAAAACATCCTGGGTAACCTTGATATCAGACATGTCGTGGCGTTATTTTCTGCTCTAGAAAGCGAAAACACAATGTACAACGCAATAACCCGATATATCATCAGTCTGTAGTTTGAAAAGAGGCGAGGGGCTAAAGACTTTTATTACTATTCTGGAAACTGAGCATACAATGTTAAACGCGTAATATCGTCAGTCTTGAGTACAAGAAGAGGTGAGGGGGTGAAAGAGCTTTATCTCTGCGCTAGATACTGAATATACCAAAACAATGTGACAGTCCAATATGCTCAGTGTCACCCAAAGCCTGAGATCAGTGACACTTTGCTCATAGGTTATCAGTTTTCTGTAACGATAACCTCGACGGGTGTGACGGATCTAGATCTTGTATCGAACACATCATTGTAAAGCCTATAGAGTTTGACACTGTGTTTTGTAATTTCGTATTCATCACAGTATGTCAATATTTCTCCTCCATTATAATCTTTCTATGACGTGAGGTTTAGCCATTGAATGGTTCTGTGCGTTTAATTTTACTATTACTGCCTCTACCCCTTTATCCCTGGACAGGAGAATACGCGACCTGATTCAGCGTGATGGTATACAAGGATTGCATTGTTTTTTTTTTCTGCAATGAGTGTGATGTGGCACCTGCGGTTTTTTTTATGTCAGACAGTGCACTTATTCATTCAGAAAAACCTGAATGATTCTCTTCAAAAGACAACCAAGAGACTATTCATCAGACTCAATGTAGCAGATACACTCCTCTTCTTGAGGAGAGTTACCAAGGATTCCGGTGTTTTATGACTAAAACTTTGATTGATTTTTGTTAAGATTTACCAGAGTTTAAATGTATAGTGATCAGCGTGCTTGTCACTGTTAGCGATTTAGTGAATCTTTATTGGCAGCAACACTTACAGAAAAAGAAGAGGAAAATAGCGTCGTTAACTGTCAATCAATTGGACACTCACTACATCCGGTCCAATCCATTTAGTAGGTCGTTCATCAGTGACGTCAGCAACGCTTTAGCCAATCAAATGTGTAGTTTTGCACTCATCGCCCACTTGACTTCACAGGCGATATGGTGAATGAAATGGTGTGAGAAGTAGGTTATGAGTGCGTTTTAATGAGACAGGCACATGATGCTTACGCTTTTTACATGTTTGCACCATGCAAATTCAAACTCCCAGTCACGTTGAAGGACATGTGTTTGATAATTTAATTCTGTAACTATTGGGGAATGTAATGCAACGTACTATAACAGTATGGTTAGCAGGATTTAGTTTTTTTTTTCTGTCGGTAGGAGATTTAGGAATTATTAGATGTCTAGGTCTAAGCAACATTTATGTCATATCTTTTTTTGACCTGGGATTTGTACAAGTTTGCTGTCTCTGCTGCTGTATCCAATTTTCGTTATATTTGTGGTTGTGTTTTAATACATATACAGGTAATGAAAGATAGTTCTTAATTTTTTTCCTGACATTTGGTGACATCGAACACTCGTTACTCAACTCCCTGCAGCACTCACCGACGTGTTACTAACTGGTTACTGTAGCCTCATTAATGCACTTTGTCACAATCTCACTTTTGATCCTTAATTGCTGTATCTGATACAGTTCCAGATGTCATCTTTTCCGTAATTAACAGCTCTCAATTTGTCACGTTTTCAATGTCATACTGCAGGTGTAGTCCTACGTTTTCACATATACGTTTTTCTTTCTTCTACCGCACCATAAATGTGTATGGTACAAGTATACATTGAATCTTGGGTTTACAAATCATCATTTTGATCCAAATCAAAAGTCCGTACTTTGTTTTATTGTATCATCCATTGACAAACGGTCCATTACCTCCAAGATAACACAAAAAAGTTGAGAACATCGCCGTCATTGAACGTTGTTGTCGTCTGATTAATAATTTTCCCAATTTTCTATTGGTCAAAAATTCTGAGATTACGTGAATATTATGTATAGTGATGTTGCCAATGGCACATACTATGTTTAATCAGATCCCAAATCCAGAATGTAGGATCATTATCTACGTTTATCATATAATAAGTAAAGTAATATATTTGTTAGAATGGCTGTTTGAAGGTTATTCCACTTTCCCTTACTCCTGTTTGAACAAGGTGAGGGGGTCACCTTGCCAGTCTTTTTTCTTTCGTTTCTTTATAACTGTGGTGGAATGGGATTTTCTGTACTTGTCTGCTTAAAATTGCAAGAAACCGTGAAATGGAGCTTGTGAGAGGATAATATGTTGAGTACAAAAAGCCAAACACACACACACACACACACACACACACACACACACACATATGGGCACACATATGGTTTATTAATGAATATTTACAGATAACCTGTTTTCAGATTTTACAAAACCTATTTTTCCTTTGTTTGCAACGATGACATTAAAGCAAAAAGCTCATTGTTTCATTGTAGACTGTATATTAAAGAAACCTTTATAAAGTCATAGGACAGTAGTGGTTCGGGGTGGGAGGTACAGACTAGATGTATTTGGCACCTCACTTGACATGCCATAGACGTAAAACCAAACAATTCCAACAGCCAACTCAACCTAGATATCAGCCTCGAGGACCATTGAAGTTGAAATCCTGGTGGCTCTTGGCGTTGCTGGGTCTCAAGGTGAATCTAACCTAGCTGTCTGTGGTTGAGATTGCGGTTAGGCAGGTCTTAATATGTTGGTTTTTATCCACTGGAATGGCGGCTAATTTAGGTGCAGGAGTCGGAGGCGACCGCACGCAACGGCGATGTTTCTGATTACGTGACTCAGTGCTGAGCATCAATGGACGTAGACCTCAAATTCCAGTGGCGGATTTGTGAGGGGGGTGTCAGGGGGTCCTGTCCCTCCCTTCGATTTCTGAAAAAAAAACACACCAATGGCCCCTTCTTGAAATGATAATTTTGACTAGTTGAATCATAGTTGTAAACCGTACCAAATGGCACTGTTTGCCCTCTAAGATACCCTGAACTCCCCCCCCCCCATTAAATATTCCCTTTCCGCCTGTTTTAACATTCTGTATTGTAGTTCCTTCATTGGAGTCCCCTTCCATGTGCCCGACTCTATACTGGTGCCATCAACGTCGTGATTTTATCTACGGTAGGCGTATATGACATGTAAATCTTTTATGTCCCTTTGGATTCGGTGTCATATACATGTGCCTCTCTCTCTCTCTCTCTCTCTCTCTCTCACACACACACACACACACACACACAGATGTCTGACAATGAATGAATGTTATTGGGGTTGAGGTAAAATAAAATAATAAAATGCATTGCCCATTAAACCCATATTTTGGTATTGGTTTACAATTTCATGGAATCATTGAATCACAGGCACATATCAGTCGCACACCTGTTGGCGCGTAACGTATCTGACCAAGGAAATTTGGTCTCACACTTTTGATCTGCCTCGCGTTGAGTTACAGATGCCACATTCAAAACAATAAATCTTTATCATGATATTTATTAGAATAATAGGAAAGGCGTTGAGGAAAAAAACACAGAAGACACTATCAGATCCGGTTAAATCTTACATTCCTTGTCCTTAAATCATTTCTAAAATAGGAGAGTAATTTGTCACAGTTTTAAGGGGGTCGTTGTGTAAATGGGGACCCGGTCCATTAACGTCGTGTTTTGGCGTTGGTTTACAATTTCACGGAATCATTAAATCACAGAAAGCTATAATTCAACGAGGCCACCTGCTTTCAGGGCGCATTTGTCGTTTATTTCTATACTAGAAATCATAGTCGGCTATCCATCATACAATCAGGTATCCCATAAGTAAGTAAGATCAGACCGAACATTTTCTTTTTAATGACGGGCCGGCGTGCGAGCGGCGACAGGGGTCCATAGACGTAAGTTACCATTGCCACTATGTACATAATCACATATTGCAGCTTGTTTCTCTGGTTTTATTTATTTATTTATTTCACTTCTTGAAGATCATTGTGGTAATATTGAAATTTACAGAATCGCTTTCAAATCGCATTTTTAGCTACTAAGTCAACTTTAAATTGGCTACAACGTCGTGTGTCAGGAGGCAATTGGCATTATTGGCGGCAACACGCATGAAGTAATCATCCAAATCAAATTGTTTTGGTTTCATTATATGAATGAATTGATACCGGCTTAAACGTTGAAGGGCACAAACAACGTAAACCACCCAAGGACAAATATACGGCAATACACACATATTTAGGCTATCCATTACGTCAACGGTACGCCACATCGGACAGTATTGATTGGGTGTATATATATATATATATATAACATATCCATATTTTATATATTTGGACAGGTGCGTGAAAGCAAAGAATACTGTTGTGTGTCCCATCCGGTCTGCTTAGTACTAAGATTAGGGCAAGTGCAATGCAGGCCGGGATGCTCCCGAAGTACTTGTATACGATACATGGAAAAAAAGAGAGCCGTGTAGCATGTTAAGACGGCCTGCAGTTTATTTTTTATTTATTCATACACTTAGCCATTCATTTATTGATCTTGTTACTTATCATTTTATTTATCTATCATTGTCATCACTATAAGATATTATTGTTTTTTTATAATTGTTATTTATTATTTTTATTATATTTTATTATTATTATGAAAGCAAGAGGTGCCGCGAAGAGATCAAAAATTCGGCTGTCGTCTATATGAACTAGATTAGATACTAGTAATTAGAAAGGGTTAGTATCTGTCGATAGACTACAGTTGACCCGCACACTAATAGATCTGGTCTAGAGATTGAGGAGTTACTGTACTAACCACGGTTGTTTCAGATAGGTGGCTTCTTAATTCCCTTTTCTTTGATTGCGCGATGATACATGAATAGTACCTACCATGAACAAAAGGAGGCAATGTATCAAATAGAACACAATACGTAGGTTGTTCATTATTTTCTTCTTAAATTACCCAACAACTGGGCATCACATTCTGATAATTTTGTTGATCTTGTAAAAGGATGTGTCTTGGAATGATTTAATTATATGCCCAGCTGAGCAGCACTTTTGCACGCTAAATCCGACAGCATGGCACGAAAAACATGTAGCTACACGTGCGTAAGCCTACAGAATAGCGTCGATGTCAGAATTTGAGTAACATTTGTTCTTTCTAAAGTGCATTAGATAAACATATGAAAAGCAAATCTTGCTCCGACTGAGCACTTAAAAAAAACAGATTTATCTTCTATGAAAAGCTAATAATAAAAATGCTGTGAACCTCCAAATATCTGGATGTTTATCTAGATATCTTGAAGGAATGAAGCTATTCAGGTTAATAGCCTCTTACTGGACATATATCACTAAAATTGGTGAAATATTGTGGACGTGCAGGATTCTAATGTACTAGTTTTTTATCAAAATTAAAAAAAAAACTTTACGAAAACAGGGAAATAATAAATCAACATGGGTGGCCGTTACCAAGTGATGACAGAGTCAGCTGCATACGTCTTTACGTCACCACAAAGCCAGATTTGTGCAGAATGAAATATAGATGTCTGAGTTGCAGTCTGATCTCTTCGTCTGAGAGCAGTGCTGGAGACAACCCCTAATTTCTTTGTGCTAGCATTACCCCCCTCTCCCCGCCCCCAAAACCCCACCCCTTGTGAAACACTTATACTATAGAACAAACTGGGTTAGATGGACATTTACCTTATATGCCAAATGATTTATTCAGTTAATGTATTACACATACGTTTCTGTCACAGGAACCTAAAATAAACACGTTGGTTTTGTAAAAAGTAAGTTTCAGATTACTGACATGCGTTAGCATGCATTCGGCTTTTCTGTGAAACTGTTCAAACTGCATGGAACCAGACTGCATGGCTTTTAAGACCTATTGGAGACAATTGAGATTGTTAAGAACTGTAAGGGTTGTCATTGGAATCTGGTACAAATGCATATATACTATTTAAAATTTCATTCACGAAAGGGGTTTTGTTTGCTATATTTGTGTTTGGAACGTATGGAATTGAAACTGGGGACAACTGCAACAAGCACCACAGGGCCGGGGGAAGAATAGAGGGTTAAATATGTCCAAATTACCTTATCAAACGTCCATACCAAAGTGTTAGAAGGTCGTTTTACAGTCACAAAGGGCCTATAAACCAGCAAATGCGAAAAATAATCCAATTGCACAGAACCTTTGGCAGTGCTAATTACCCGACGATCACAGCAGAACATTTTATAGCGCATATAATCAGAGACAGCGGTCACATTTGGGATTGTTCGCTGTGTTTATGTTTCTGTTAATCCTTTAAGTAGACCAAAGAGGTGTAGGGACCGGTGTTCACACAGTTACCGTTCTACTTACAAAGGGGGGATCCGGTTTTCAGCGATCAACGCCCATCTAATGTGCAAATGGTGTCTTGTTAACGTTGAAGCACCAGCCTTCATATTTCCAGACCTTTACAAATTACTTCTTACACCTTTGGAGAGGGACCGCCTATCATATTTATTATTCTTTTACAGGTAGTTTGTATTGTAGCGTTCGTCCGATATTGCTGTTTTAAACACCATTAATCCACCATCGGTTTTTGAAGCACATTGGTCGGTCCTGCCGTTACGGGGAATTAAAGTCATGTATGCAAAATATGGCAAATGATGCACTGGAAAGAAAATAAAAAGGATAATGTGCAAGATAACACATATATAATACAATATAACTAAAAAACGATGGTTCCTTTTATTGATTAGTAATTTCCTTATCAATATAATAATCAGGAGGAGTGTTGTAACAGTTGACGTGGTTTGTTAAACACTGCTGCCTAAGTTGATTGAGTCTGTAGATATAATGATCTTCTACTTAAAACGGTTTCCAGACGTCAAACATTGCGTAACTGTCACCTTGCCATAGCCGTGACCACACTGTCCACACCTACCCACACCAGTCAATTAATTCTTGATAGGATCGTTTTTTTTTTTGTTTTTTTGTATTATCGTGGGGTATGGGGCTAAGTTACGATTACTTGCTTAAGGAGAAGAAGAGTGAAACTACACGCGATACTCATACTTCTAGAAGCCTCAGCGTGTCTTTCTTCCCTCTTTTAAAAAGAGAGCGATGGGGGTCCATTGGAACTCCTGGTTCTGCCTACTGCAGTTTATCAAACAACATGTCAGGGTTTTATGTGTTTGTGTATGACTTTAGTTTCACACCATGATTTAAAACTGAAAATATTCCCGTGCAATGAAGTTGGCAATTCCTCGCTTTTCATGTTTATCGCTAAAAAGCAATTAAGACTAATTGTTTCCTTCACGACAAGAAACTGTGAACCGCTGGTGCTGCATTGGTTTTAGAATCTGTAATCTGATTGGTTGATCATCGACCTGCTTTAGTCATAAATTGCGCACGTATAGCTGTATATATATATATATATAAATATACACATATATATGGGCTGTTCATGATAGCTGGTGCATCGGTGACTTTTGTTGGCATATCTGAATTGGTGAAACTTCTGACACTTCGAGACTTAACAAGTACGAGTTGAATAAGGTATTTTGTCTGATATATAAAAAGAACTACCAAAAAGGGCGCATAAACAACGCCAACAGGTACCAAGGGGTCCGGTAAAAGACAGCAAGAGAGAGAGAGATTAAAGCTAAAGATATTAAGAAGCAGAAGTTGTCGTGAGTCCAAAGTGGGCGACCGGTAAGACACGTGTATATCTGTGTTGTCTTGTCTTGTTTACAGTGAATTGCCATTTGCAATACAACAAACGGTAAATCTGTATTTTATGTACTTTTTTGTAAATATAATCGGCACAACTATATAACTTGCTACAAAAGACTCATTTTCTACATGTTCGGTTGGGCCAGGTGTTTTCGTTAGCGTTAGTTTCCCGTTATATTCCTATATGTGTTTAAACCGAGTTCCCAAAAGTTTTGTAATTTGCCTACGTTGCGGATGTTTGTCAAAGGTGCCCTCAAAACGTCTAACGCACATCAATTATAATTTGTTAGAGCCAGAATCAATGCAGAACCAAACAGGGAAAGAAATCTACCTTAAATTTTCAAAGGAAAAACACGCACGACATTCTGGGAATGATCAACGTCGTCTGAGGCAAGATTTTACTTAGTTTCGAATATAATGAGGGAATAATGAAAACAACATTTATTCATCGAAAAATTAAAAAATCCAAATAAAACGACATAAAATATTCAAAAACTCCGTCAGCAATCAAAATGAATGAAAGAAACACGAAAGAATCGTGCAAAAGAAAATTGAATATGATACAAAATGTTCCAATATACTTTTATCGAGCGTCATTTTCCGAAACTGTAGTGCGATGCAGAAAAAAGGAACGGGAGGATAATACTATATATGAATTTCGATAATTTCATAAAGCCAAGACCATTAAAAATGGCTATGGTCAGTTGAACGCCGCAAATGTACAGACCTCCGGATAACCAAGAACGCTGCCCTTGTCCAGCTCGTGTCCAGCGGCGATAATTAAACGCTATCGATAGTATATTTGGTTTTTGTTCTTAAAGCAAACCAAGACAAACTTAGATGTGAGAAGGATTAGATGTCGTTTGTCGGAAAGAAGCTTAGATGGAGAGCATGAGAGTGGCGGTCGGAACACAAAACCTGGGACGTGATTATCAGATTTTCGCGTTCATTTGTAGATATTGTTCTGATACGTTGTCTCCCACGTCGTAATTTCCACGGCTAGAAAATGGCTCAGTGTTTGATGTGTCTTCCCCCTGAGGCTGCTTTCTGGAACACTAATCTGGCCGGTGTTTACGTCAATTCAATATGTTCTGTACATTGTTGTCGTTCCTCATTTTGGCCACACTAATTACAAACAGAAACCAGTTTTTAATATCCAGCTTCTCTACTAATTCGTTGTCCTTGATTATTTTTAGTTTTTCCTGATTTTGTTATATTTTATTTTTCTTCCAGATTTGTGTCACCTCTATTAACCTTCAATGCTGGTTCAGATAATTAGTCCTTCCTTTATCAATCGACAAATAAAGCATTTAAGAGAAACTTATTTTAGGACAGAAATGACATAAATTAATACACAAATTGGTCTGTGCGCCCCAGGGCCATGATCAAGGAAATCAAATTATCAAAAAAATGATTTCATAAAAAATCTTTAATGTTTTTTATGACAAAAGCGGTGAATTGCCAGTGTACCACTTGCTAATATTTTACTCTGAGAACATTTTGGTTAATATTTTCATTTACCTTTGGGTTGAATGTCGTTTTTTTTATTCTAATATTTCATTTATTTAAATCATTTTTGAGAAGAACATCATATGAATAGTATTAATTCATGTTTATTTCAAATTTTGATATCTTCATTTCTGGTTTAAACTTCCTCATAATTAAAGGATAAAACGAAATGATTTATAAAAAAAAAAAGAAAAAAAACATAACAGCGTTCCCTTTGAATTCCTTGGCTCTATGTGATAAATTCAGCCAATGCAATGAAAGAAATTTAAAACGTTATTAGAGGTCGCGTAGGCTAACCTTAAGCACGATTTGGCAGGCTTCTTCTGCAGATAACGTAGGAAGAGCAGATAACCTGTTTATTAGAGTCATTAGACCCTCACGCTGGGTTTATAGATAGTAACGAAATTCAGAGCGTTATCCCTGTGTTTTTGGTTAGCTCTTATTTGTAATATTGGTCGTATCGACCCACCGATGACTCTTCTTTAATCTCAGCTCATTTCCGGAGCAAGACTTTAGTGTTATATTTCCCCCTAGCATCAAACAGATGGTAACTCTGCACTGTAATTATGCTATTAATAAAGCTATAATAACGCCACTGAAGCGCGATATTACATTTCGTGTTTCATTATTGGTAGTTTCTGATCAGAGGCGAGTTGTGATTTTCCCTTTGCTAGCTTAGGTCGCGACACTCGAAGTTCGTGTTAAAGTATGTGCTAACGGTGCCATAAACTGTATTAGATATTAAAGTAAATGCCTTCATCTGATGTATTGGAAAATAGATAGATTACTGTGTTTTGTAGTCCTTGGTGTGGTTGGCCGAAAGTGTTTATTGAAGATAGTGTGAAGCCGTTGACAATGAATGACACTAAGCACTCCATAAGTACCAGAACAACGCTTGAAACATAGAAACCACGGAACTATAGCAATGCTACAATTTAACAGTGGTGAAAATGTGTGTGTGTGTGTGTGTGTGTGTGTGGTGTGTGTGTGTAAGAGAGAGAGAGAGGGAGAGAGAGAGATCCAAAAAAATTTAAGTTTGAGACCCTGGGCACGAGCCCCTGTTTCTTACTTTTTGTTATTTCTTTCCTGTTTTTCGTTTTGTTAACGTCACCACACGTCATTATACAACTGTTACCCAGAAAACATGCCATGACATATTTTAGTGAATATTAACACATAACAGCCGCTACTTAGAATCACAATAAGATTGGCGAGAATGTCAAGAGAACGTGATAATTCTTAATCCTCGCTAAATGCTCTGATAGGCTAAATGGCAAGATTGCTTACAATTGGGTTTGTTAGATATTGTTTTCAAAGAAGAAAATCTCTGTGTGAAAAGGATTGAAAAAGCTATTTACTATGAAGTAGTAGTGTTGACATCAAACGTGCATTTCGATACAGGCTGCATGCCTATATAATGCTTACGAAGCTAAAAGTGCTGCTAGAGGCACGTTCAATACACAGAATAATGCTAAAATAAAACATTAGTTAGAGTTGTACCCTTGAAATTCAAGTTTTTACACCTTTTGTCAGGTTTGATATTACGCCCTACTGTACATTGTAAAATCCTTCCGCGTTTCAGATTTTTTTCTAGATTTAATTGCATGTGGGGTCGTTAACAAATGTTCTAAAGCCATTCACATGTAACACGAGAATACTGCGTTAGCATATTTAGAGCGCGGATATATCTTATACTGGTGTGAAAATTTCATAGTAGAAATCTTAGAAACGAAGGCTTTTCGGGGAAAAGTAATCAAACAGCAAACAGACGCTACGTAAGACTTCACCAACAACAATCACTCATTTTACAAAGTCCGTTGTAAGGGCATTTCAGTACAAACAGATAGTGGATTGATATGACCTCTCTCTCTCTCTCTCTCTCTCTCTCTCTCTCTCTCTCTATATATATATATATATATATATATATATATATATATATATATATATATATAGTTACAAGTCTTTGCTTTGAAAAGCTACTCAGTTTGTTAGTGTCTCTGTAGATATTTAGCTGAGGCTTCTTTTCTGATTTGTATTGCTGCTCAGTTTCGTTTACTTTACTGTGTGGGTATTCCTCTGTGTGCTTAGGAACACTGGTAATACAAACAGTGTATAAATTTAATAACTTTGATCACGAAATACGGTCATAAGACATATCTGACGACTACCAACCGAGGATATGCGTTCAATATATGTGTTGACATGATTCATTGTTGCAAAAAGTACCTTTTATTTCTAGGACTCTTTTTTCTCATTCATTTGGCTTCTTGTAAAGATGGATAGGGTTTACCCGTGTAGTGGTGCTGTTGTTGAACTATATGGCTTCATTAGATATAGATGGGGTATCCATTACTGGCTTTCTTCTGTTAGATAATAGTCATTATTGTGTGGCATCATACATCATTTGGTGCAAACATTCAGGCGTATATCAGTTTATCATCAAACGTATATGGTAAACGTCATCTTTATTCAATATGCTGTTAATTAAGGATATCAATAACAGAATTGGATTATTTTTGAGTCGTTTCAAACTGCTATACTTTTGCAAAAGCCCATCCGCTCACCTTTAAGTGAAGCATTGGGATATTTAGTAGAATGCCTTTTATCTGTCGGTCACTAACTATTATTAGTATTGTTATAATTATCGTTATCATGACTATTGATTTAATTGCTATTAAATGGTTGTTGAAAAAGCCCCACAAATCATATTTTCTACATCTGTATATCCGGCAAAGCTGCTTTTCTTTCCCAAGTCAAATTTAAAAAACGATGAAAGGCCGTGATGTTATTTGAACTAATTTATTCTATTTAAATATTTAATTATTAAACTATTTAAACATTGTGTCCAGCTGACGGTAAAAACATTGTATCCAAGTGCAGGGACGGGCAACACAATTAGTTGTGAATAGAGGAAATGTTTTTGGGGGAAATCCATTTTGGTTGGGTAGTCCTGGATGGGATATTTTAAAGTTTAGCGTGAAATAAACACAGATGCAATTATTTAATGGAAAATCCAAGCACAAACATATTGACTTAATGTATGTTTTCATTTCAATTTCCAGAATAACCACAGACACGATCAACAATGCATACGATGAGCTACATCGTGTACTTCATAATTGCCGCCTTCTACTCTTACCTCGCCTCTTGCCGCCCTCTAGCGGAGACATCCCACTTCCCATCATCCCACAGGTTGGACTCGCGCTTACACAGACTCACTGATGATAACCAGGAGGACATAGCTGCAGTGCAGAGGGTTTGGGAGACGTTGCAAAGTCAGAGAAACAGACTGAGAGACCATAGGTTGCATTCTGTCTCCCCTCAACTGAGCAACTCGAGGTTTGCATGGAGACCAGTTCAAAGAAAAAGGCAACTTCCGGGGTCTATGTCAGTAAATCAAGATTTAGGCGCAATTGCTGGAATGTTGAGGACCGCTTCCCATAGGTGGCAGCAGCGACAGTTGCAAAATATCAAAGCTAAATTGAACAGAATCGGCAAAAGAGGAGACATTGACGAAGCCAGCGGGCTGGATCCCGTGGACATTTTCAATGGTGATTTAGACACAGATAGCAGCGCCATGCAGGGCCCCGATAGCATATTCTCGAACTGGAACTCCGCCCCCACGTTGTCCACTGAGGTCCGACAAATGAAAGAAAAATCCACCGCAGCTTTAAGGGGGCATTTGCGAAACGGAGGCGATCACAGCGAAACTGACAATCACGAACAAAAGCAAGAAGATGAACAAAGTAGCAGCGGCAATTCTGAAACACCCCATGCGGCTATGAAACACAGCCATCATTCTCAACGGAATCCCAGGACAAGGGGAGCTCAAAGAAGTCATTCGGCGCAGGGTTTAGCGAAACGCAGCTCTTCTCCGGTTGAGGCACTTCTAGCGATGTTGAAACAGAGCAGCCCGGCTCAGAAACAATTGATACAAGAGAGAATCCGCGTTCTCACAAAACGTCTGGAGACAGGGACGTCCGATAGTGCAACAGGTAGGGGCAATCAGTTCTTCTTCTTCTTCTTTATATTCTGTTAAGCTTTAGCACACTTCTTTCCTTGATAAATAGAAACATATATAGAAACTGATTTTTTTTTACCAAAATGATTAAGTTCGAGTACTTTTATGGCAACCTTGTAAGCCATAGTTTGTATAGGGTTAACAATTCAGCTTAAATCGAGAACTAGGCAGAAAAAATTTGCAGATATACAGACACTAAAGAGCTAAAAAAAAAAACATTGCACAATAAATGACCATGCCAGGCTTTAAAGGCATCACCGCTATACATCGTCAGTAAGGTTTATAATGAATATATCTGCCTGTCACTTGCAGGTACACAGCAGCCTATCTTGACCCAGAGGCGACAGCTATCGGTGAACGGAGCATTACATGCCATTTCAGACATGCTCAGTGCACACCGCGCCAGACAGCGCCTCACAGCGGAAGAAAGATTACACAACTTAGGGTGATTCTATCAGGTGAGTTTTTAAAATGTGAAATTTACTTTGTTGTTTGGGTAATACCAGTTCATGCTCTTATAAATGGTACAAGTATTTAATATACAAAAAAAAAAAAAAAAAAAAAAAAAAAAAAAAAAAAAACATATAGCTAGCACTTTAATTTGAAATTTAGAAATGCTTGCTCTGGTAAAGTCTACTGGGCAAAGTTTGACTTTAATGAATAACGAGCGGCTAATGATAAAAGTATGAACGTGTTATTGACAGATCCATGTGATAATAAATGCTTCTTTTTGCACTTTGGTTAAATAAAGATTCATCAGTAAATATGCCAGTTGTGGGAGAATAGATATTAATAAGGCATTGATGATCATTCCAATAGCAACAGATTTGAGAAACAATCTGAGAAACAGATTTTATCTGTACCCCGACTATTCTTTTATGTGATTAAATAAGTGGAAAACTAAAATCTATGATTCTATAATTCTATAATGTAATATGATTATATTATATCTATGATTCT
Source organism: Lingula anatina (assembly GCF_051362555.1). Taxonomy (NCBI): domain Eukaryota; kingdom Metazoa; phylum Brachiopoda; class Lingulata; order Lingulida; family Lingulidae; genus Lingula; species Lingula anatina. The sequence goes on along the minus strand of NC_141774.1, from coordinate 11,382,218 downwards.
TTACAATATTTACAATTACCTATTTCATATGTTTTTCGTATAGGCCTACTATTGAATTTCTTCTTTTATCATATATAATGCGAAACTGAATCTAATGATATTGTTGATGTGAATTAAACGGCCACCTTTAGTAAAATACATATTCTACATAGTTTCTTTACTTTGAATTTGTTTTTTCCAGAATCCACATCCAAACTGATCAATGAAAGGACATGGCCGTTTTACTACTTTCCATTTAACTTTACCTTTGGAATCTGACAAAAAAGGTTCTAGAAGTCAAAATGCATTCCATATGAGGGAACACCACATCACAAGGTCGACTGTACAGAAGATAAAACATACAACATCTGGATGTAAAATTACTTACATTACCGTATATTCTAGCAGTGACTTCAACAACTTGTCGCCTCATTTGCTTTCGTTGTTAATAGTGGTTTCTTTTTGGCCAATGGACGAGACTTGGGAAATTTGGGCAAAAGAAACATACTATAATGCTGTTGAAGACACAGTAGTTGTTTTGTTATTTACTTATTTTGGACTGATGGACTTAATTAGATATTCAGTTGCGGATATATTGTCGTTTCCTGCTTTTTGAAGACAAGCAACAGATGGGGATGAGATATATTCGACATTTTGTGAGATTATTTAAGATTTTTACTCTTGATAATGGCAATATGCCAAAAATGCTAATTTACTTCACTTTTGATTTATTAATTATTTTAGCCATTTTATATTTTCGGCTGTGAACTATTTTGGATGATTTTGGTAAATATTTCGGGGTTCCTCTCTGCAATTGTGTGAATTCATCTCGCCGTTTTACTATATGCTGTATTACCGATTCATAACTATAACTATATATAGTTTTGAATCGGTTTTACGTTTATTGTTTCTAGAAACATTTGGCGTGAATATCGATATGTTAGAACGCAATGCAGTAAAGATGCGATGGTTCTTCAAAAAAAAAAAAAAAAAAGGAAAAGGAAAAAGGAAAGGAAAGAAATCAGGCGATATTGATTTGTGTGTTGATGTTGTTTCAATCATTTGTACAGCCAATCAGATCTCTGTCTCCAACGAACGCTTCTTATCAGTTAGTAAATAACGTATCACATTTGTATAGTGACGTATCTGTAAACCGATAGCAAAACAAATGTAATGTTTGCTCGGTACGTGGTACAATGTATTGTCAGTCGGTATCTCGAAGACGTTATATGCTTTCAAAATGAAGAATCAAATTAGTTCTGATAAAATATGCAGAAACTGGCCTGTGACTCCTTGAAATTGGGTTAATCTGAAAATCAGTGATAATATGAGATTAGTATTTCCTTGGCCATTCGCCTAATAAGCAACTTGTATATTAGCCGATATTCTATACTATATGTGGCTCTTGTGAAATGGAGTCGAGTGTTAATTGAAGAAATCGTACTCTGCAAAGCCCTCATTTTGACAAGAACCATATTCTCTTTCATGGGGAGCAGGCATAATAACAACACTTGTAGATTTTGAAGAGAAACCAAAAAGAAAAGAGCTTCAAGTTTAGCGATTTGCAATACCGCTACAATCAAGCAAATTCTGAAAAGACTGAAAAGGCATTATGGAACTTTACTTTTGAATGTAAACCATTCCATGTTACATTTCAATGATTGCAGAACTCTTTACTGTATAATAACGTTACTTAGATTTCTTTACTTGTGTTACAAAAGGTCATCAATAGACTCCTTCAAATGCAAAGCCAGAAATGTTCATTAAGTTAATCGTTAGCCAACACGGTTAATACAACTCAAAGGACATAATTAGAGCTGGTGTACAGAGAGATATCAGATACTTTATCACATGCTTATTTTTCAGTTCTCGTAACTGCACTTAACATAGCTAATACAGTTGAAAGCAGCACAGTATATCTTAAGCTGTGTTATTTCCACCTGAGTGTAGTCATATGTACATTTATTTTTGTAATTGTTGTTGTATACACAACGTTATTTTAGGTAGTGTAAATGTGTAAATATAGATTAACTTATTAAAATCGGGTGTCGCGTGGTGCAAAAGGTAGCCGTGGTGCAAATATTACTTACAAGCGGATTGGTCATAATTGCAAGGGAACGCATTTATACTCCTTGTTCGTTTCCCTGCAGCTGTGAGAAAATAAGTTAAGATGAAAGTGACATCATGCTTTGACGTCATGACGATGCAGTGGACCTGGATCTCAGTTAGATAATGGAACGCAGGTCGCAAGTCTAAACTATCTCTATTTGTAATGTCAGGAATTGTAACTGAGTTACTAGCCAGAGTCTGAGAATTTCCCGGCATATTAAGATGTTAAGAGCTATAGCTCCGTAGTTCCAGATCGTTTTAGCAAAACTGCAAACACTGTCTGTTTAATGAATAAATTTAATTCATGAAGCAAAACAATTTCGTTCTTTATTTTAATTTTCAATATATATATATATATATTACTATTAAATATACATCGATCAATTGCAGCTGTGAAATGAAATATAGGAAAGGAAAAATGATTCAATAAAAGTTCAGTATTCATGCGTTTTATTACAAAGTCTCTGACAGTTGAAGTTATTCTGTAAATGGTCCCCTTATCGGCAAACGGATACCTCGTATTAACGCCTTGAATCTTGTGCTGAGAAACAGCGATTCAATGAACAAGAAATCAACACATCATTAATTCAGAGATTTTTCTGTCGGTGTTATTAAATGTTTTATTTCACCATACATACTTTGCAGAAAGGTGCAAAAACCCTGTTGGAAATGGCTTTTAATATACCGGTTGTGTTAAAAACTTTACCTATTTCAATGTCCAATTACTTCAACAGTTCTGATGATGTTCTCATTAAATTTGGGGTATTTTGAGAAAATAATGTTTTCAATAACTGGCACAATTTAAAGAATCTTCTTTTTTTAGTTTTGACATACCAAACATCTTAAGCCAAGATGCCGAAACTGCCAGACACTGGCACCTGTCAGATGACATATAGGCCGGCATGGCATTTTTTTTTTTTTTTTTTTTTGACTTAACATTTTTTTTCACAATGCCAAAACTAAGAAAGGTAGAGTCGTGAAATTTTCAACATTTATTAAAACATAAGTTTCCTAAGATATACCAAATTTTATTGCAATATCTTCAAAACCGTTGAAGTCATCGAACTTTGAGATAAGTAACATTTTTCCGCCAGGTGATATACCCCGGCATAAACGATAACTATGTGAGGTTTTCTTTATTTTTCATCGCCCTTTTTTTTCTTTTTTTCCAAACTGTATTATCAAATATTCCCCCCATCATATATCTATTTTACGTGAGAGATAACTCCAGTCTGTATCTCGTCTACTTAGTAATGCTCCATCCATGTACACTTTACGTCCATTTTATATGTTTTTCTATGAAAATTAACACCCCACAATCGTTAAATAAATGAGGAGGCGCGTGAAAATGAAGGAAAGTTTGACAATGCCTTAATGTTTGAAGATGTAAATAGTTCAGTAGATGGGCTTTCTTTTAACTCATTGACTTGCTACGTAATGCCCTTCATTTGAGACAGTCATTTGAAGAAGAGCGTGCTAATGAAGCCTAGTAGGTGCAGAGAAAACAAGTAGGCGAGGGATTGATCTATGTGCCAGTGTCCAAAGTCCTTGAGAGATTATTGCATGTTGTTTATCGACTATTGAGACTTCACAGGTGACAATGGGGGATAACGTTGTGAGTGATATATCGTCACATCTGGGAAAATGTCGCTAATAGCCTGTGGTTCGAGAGTGAGATATGTTATCTAGCCTAAAGCCCCCTTTACACTGGACGGCGTCTTTTCTGCGTCCCGTTTGAGAGTAAAAGAATCTTTGAACGACTCATTACTGTTTTTAAAATAATTTGAAAACCTTTGAATTTAAGGAATATTTGTTTATCTCTAAATTTTAAATACTTTTATGTAAGTTTTTAATTGATCTTTGTAGTTTTAGTTTTTTATGTAAGTGTAAACAGCGCTGAGACGCAAGTGTAGCGCGGTTTTAGGAAATGTATTATTATAATAATAATTATTATTATTATTATTAAAATAAAATAATACTTTACGTGCCTACAGCTGATCATTCATTTTGCAACCAAAGCGATGCTTGTGCCTCCTTTCTGCGACCACAGCGTTGCCAGTTTCATGGTCGCACAAAGGGCGCAGAAAGGACGCCGTCCAGTGTAAAGGGGACCCTGACTGTTACTCTCCAGCTGCTATTTATCCAACAAAATATCACCAGCTTCACTATTAAACTTTCTCGCATCTTCGGGTCATTATTAGGGCAAAAGATTAATTAAAGTTCTCTCTATGCCATTTGGTGCTATTTACTATATTTGTCGTGCAATTGATTGCTTGTTGTGAGATGGTCCATCGTTCTCCCGGAGGATTGATTGTGAAACGATCACTCTCTGCCCAGCACTGCCGATCCTTGCAGACGATCTTGGTGAAGGACTCTCTACAGATTGCAGATATTCGTGCAACATGATGGAGATCCAAAAGTTAAGGAACTGGCACGTACCGGAGGTAAACCAAGTGTTTCATTTAGACAATGTCACAGATTTGCACTCACTTTAGGCACCTTGCAGGTTAGCAGGCAGTAATATCGGTTTTCTTATCACAATCATCAATCAGTGAATAATAGGAACAAATATTTTCAAGATATAATTATTTTTATTAGGTGCACATTAGAGTTTTCACATTTGTCGTTTGGTTTGTAACGGCCAAGCGTGCCTCACATTGCCTGTCCCACTTTGACACACACTGATTCGATTCTATTTGCAAGCCTCAAAATCATTATGACTTGAGTTGAACATAACATTCCCATTTGACAAGTATTTCATAACAAACGACCTTTATTGCTGTGGAATATATTTCAGATGTCTACAAAATACATGACGGACAATAGATGTTCAGATTATCAATTTTCAAGAAGCTCAGACTCAAAATGAAAACCTGTCAACTCCATTTTGATGAACTCCGAGCGTCTTCAGAGAGGCGATGCAAGGCATGGATCAGAGCCTGATAATTACTGTATCAGAATTGGTAGAAAAAAGGTGTGATATTTGTTGATTGAAACTAACACTTACATAACATATACAGAATCATGCCTCATTATCAGCACAATCTAGATGAACTCTGCAGAGCTACCGTGATTGCTACGGCCACACTGGAAATTGTGTTAGGTGAGATCTGACTGTGTGAGACATCGGGATTAAAAGTGGTAAAAGTAAATTTATGTTACAGATTTAATCCATAGAAAGCGGTATTACATGTTGTATGACAACAAAAAAATTAATATGTTACACATAATACTCCGGTTGTTCTTAACAAACAGAAAAAAGACCTATTCTGGCACATGTAAACCAAAAGGTATTAGTCTGCTTCCCCGTGATACTAACACTTTATATTACATTACGTTTCCAAATATAATATTGTCCAGTGGCAAAAGTGAGTCTTAGAATAATGGGAGTCCTCATTTTGATGGTTTGGGGCAAGCATTGCATTGAATCGTCTTAGCAAAAAGCAGCACCAAATGTGTTCATGCAGCCGCCAGTTCACGGTTGAATGGCAAAATTATTCCTTGCAAACTATTATCACTTCATCTTTAAACAGTTTGATGCGTGTGAGCACGCGTGCGAGCGTGTGTTTGTGTGTGTGTGTGAGAGAGAGAGAGAGAGGGAGAGAGAGAGAGAGAGAGAGAGAGAGAGGGTGAATCATTCCGGAAACAACTTGCTGGAATGTGTTAACGGTTGGTGCCAGAAAAATATATTCTGGTTTCATGGTATTGGGTTTGTTCGAAATGTTTCTTCTTGTCTTTATATCCACCGTTCAGAATTGAAAAAAAAAACAACAATAATAAAAACATTGCTCTATATCAGTTTATTCCAGGTTTCGTCTAACTACAGTCTCCTGTTTTTATTTGTGTAACATATCGTTCTTCCTAAAGCAGCTGTTTTTTAATGTTAGGAGAATCATTTCTGCGTGTTGAAAACTACTTCTTTTTAAAAATTTAAATTGAAATAGTGAATTTTTTTTTCAATTGTAAAATCAGAAAAATTTCTGAAACAAGAAATCTTTAAAAATATGGACTGCCTCCTTAATTTTGAAGCCAGAACGAGTAAATTTAAGGAAATCCAGGAAAAAACCAATAACTGCATCTCAACCCACAATAAGCACATGCATACTTTTACTAATATATAAAGATATAAAAACACCCGAGGAACATTAAGTGATGGTCCATCAGCAAATAAAACACAAAGATCGAGCAACCTATTTGATATTTTTCGAGGATCATTGTGTAGAAGAAATGAAAGTTTCATTAGGTGCGTTGTGTATTTTCTGTACTTCAATTCAGTCAAAGTTCATTCGGTTCTATATTAGTAAGCTCTGCTTAACTTATGAGCATCAGTGTAAGCAACAAATTCAATCTTCAACCGTGCGCAATGCTTCTCACTTGGAACACTTTGAAAAATGTGGTGGATGAAATTTTCACAACATTTACTTTCACAAAATTTGGACAAATGATGAAACCTAAATATCTAAAAGAAAACTTCTCTATTGAACCATTCAATCCTAAAGTATATAGAAAATAACAAGTTTTAATTAATTGGTGCAACAAAGCGAATTTCTTTGTTGCAGTAAACTGCCCCACACTGTGTCAACAATAATAAATTAAACAGTTTAATAAAAGCTTGAAAACTACCGCAATCAACAAATAGAATATTTACCATTGTTGATGAAGGTAACAATAGAAATTGTTGATCTGAAGATCCTCTTCACGTATGGCTGAAAACGTTCATTATAAATAAAGACGTATAATATTAAGATTCAATTCAATCCGACTGGTCCCTTTAAAATCATGTCGTTAGATCAGGCCTCATAAACGGATTAGGCGTTTACTAACACTTCCCGCAGATCTTTTAGCACTAACGCCCATGCTAACCACATAACCCACAAATTAACCAACACACCGTACAATTATTGAGCACCATGAAAGCAATACCTAGCACTAACGGTCATCTGCTCTGGCAGTGCTAGTAAAGCTCGTTAAGCAAAACAAACGCGTTGGAATAAAATTGATAAGGACTCTGAGGAAAAGCACAATGTGAGCTGCACAGGAGTCTAACGTGTGCAAATGTGAATCACACGTGCAAATATTAAACACGCATGTGCAAAAATGTAAAACACACATCCAAATATGAAACACGCATGTGCAAATATGAAACACACATGCAAAAACGAAACACGCATGTCCAGATGTGGAAAACGCTCATGTGCAAACATAAAATACGCGTGTGCAAACATGAAAAACGCATGTGCAAATGTGGAACACGCATGTGCAAATGTGAAACACGCATGTGCAAATGTGAAACACGCATGTGCAAATGTGGAACACGCATGTGCAAATGTGAAACACGCATGTGCAAATATGGAACACTCATGTGCGAATGTGCTACCCCCTCCTTTAAAGCCTCACTAAATCCATCCATCCAGAACTGCTTAAAAGTTCGCAGTCTGTAATCTTGGTATGGAACGTTTATGTTCCAGTTGTTAGTGTTGAAAATAGAAAAAAAAGAGGCATCATCTCAGTTACAAAATTCTCGCTGTACGATATGGTATTTCTACAAAAGCAATACACTGCAACAATTTCCTAACCTACTTGCAAACCTTAATGTTACCTGGTGCGTGTTCCAATCAAATAAAGACACTGAGTTTGATGAATATTCTGTATCCAAATAATTGTTGGACATTTCCTTACAGTATTATCATGTCCAAAAAGAAGGCAACACATAATACCTTACTTACAAAATGGGGTATTGTAATACTTAAATTTCAAACTGGACCTCCAAAAATACCTAAAATCGCTTTTGTTATAATATTAAATGTTACAGTATGGTTTTATGCATAAATAAATAGACGACCGGTTAAATATCCCTATTCCACACCGACTGCGAAATCCACGATATGCCAGGAATCGATTAATCCCAGGGTTCTTGCAAAAGTTATGAGCTATTCGAATTTTTCTCCAGAATTCCCGAATGCAAAAAAGAGCTTGTTTAATTCTTTAAAAAATCCATTCTAAGATATCGTTATTGCTCCCTTGTACATTTTAGTACACGATTCTGTAAAGGGGTGACAGAGTTTTTGTATACACTGGTCTTGAGGAAATATTCCTCGAAATTTCGAGAATAGCTAAGATTATACTTATAATCGTGGTTCGTATTCTGTGTGAAATAGGGGCATTAAAGAGATTAACCACGAGAATAAGACAGTGTTGATTATATTAATACTGGTGCATTTAGCATCCGCAACTTTCCATGCTCACATCTGCCTCTGAGTGTATAAAGGAAACGGGACGATAACGGACAACAGTGATTCGTAATATTGTATACTAAACAAATTACTTTGGCATTTAAGAGAGATGTATGTCTGTCTTAAACTTCCTATTTTTATACAATAAACTGATGTATCAAGACACATTACATTCATTGTAACAAAATATATTCCTGCTTAAAATTGCAGTCTCCCAAAATGCAAAAACACGAGGTATGTGTCTAACTGTTCAGGTGTCGTAAGCCAAACATAAAACTGCGATTGTAAAAGCTAATAACAAAAACAATATATCTGAGTTTTAAGAACTTGAAATGGTATCGAAAAGAGTTACAAATTTCGACCCCCCCCCTTCCATCATTTCTCTTTTGTAACGTGCAGACAATGGCGTTTCCGAGCAAATTTTACAATCAATGCCAAAGTAATCTTTTGTCTTGCTTAGCACCATAGAGTGTGTTTCGTTGATTTTATACATGACAGCGTGGCTCTCTAGTTGCCATTGATAAATTATTCAAATCCCTGTTTGAGTATGTTAAAACCGTGTTCGTCATCGAGACATATCTGCGCATGTCCACTTTATATATCAAGGGTGGGCATGCCGCCAACTAGGTCAGGTTCAACATCGTCATCCACATCAAAACATTCGTTGATATATCCATCCAGGTTGGCAATGGTCAAGTTGAAGTCCTGCAATGGAGACGCGCCGTGCGCCCTCTCGTTCATTAACCAAAACGTGTCAATGAGTCCTTTGCCCTAAAACAAACAAAGCACATTACATGTAACAAAAACTATAGTGTTAGTGACCATGGGGGGGGGGGGGGGGGGGGGGTGCAAAAATGAGCATGTGCTTCGACGCATTTGGTACTTGTTCTATTTATGATTGAGAGGTTGTGTTGAATGTCTTGAAGCGCATGCACACCACCAAAATGTTAGAAGAAGATTCATCTACAACTATACACCTGCCTAACTGCGCCACAGGTGAAATGGGTTGACGGGGTTAATGGTATCACTATCTTAGGCCATAGATTCCTGGAAATTCACAGGACGTCGAGCAGTTAACATTTCGTTGGCATGGAGAAGAGAGTAAGTAATAATAATCTTTATTGGAATATTGCAAACCGAAGGTTGACGTTATACATATAAATATACTTTATTTATTTATTTATTTACTATTTTTGGTAATCAAATTTCATTTTAAGTCAGAGAAGCCTGGTCATTTTTGGTCCTGTTGCACACTATACAGGTAGTCGCTCTCACCTCCCTGGGGAGCCCGGCTGCCATATTAGGCGCTCAGAGCTAACAAACTAACAAACATTTCTCCTCTGCCAGACCAGGCCCCTGCTTCAACCCCTAAGTGCTGAGTGGCAAGCGGGGAGACAGCAGGTACCGTTTATAAAGGACTGGTATGTCCCCGTACGGGTTTGAACCCACGTCCTCCCGCTCCGGAAGCGGACACTCTAACCACAAGGCCATCGGGTCGGTCAAGCATTTTGCGCATTACTAATATTAACATCTGCCTGTGAGCAGAGACTTAGCGTTCTAATCACACCTAGCAAATAGTTACATGTACATGTATGAAGTACTTTATTTATATGCGTCATTATGTGGCTTATTTATGCAGTTATATATGTAATTGTGTTACTTATTTAATGATGTAGTTAGCTGTTTATGTCAATGATTGTTACTTATTTGTGAATGCGTACATCAATCGATTATAATGGCGCCAATGCATGCAAACTTATCACATGTAAATTATCGGTGAGAAATCGTCCGCAATATCAAGTTGTTACTACACCATTCGAGTACATACTTTGAATTTTCTTTTTATGTCATTTCCGTGCATATGCACCTGCATCATACAAATGAACCGTTTCCTTACCTTGACTGAGATTTTACCTCGATGTGACGTCACAAACCCACACCTGGGGTCCAATAAATCTCGCGTTTGCTCAGAGATTTGGATTCGTCTTGCTGAAAATGGACGTAGAAGTGCTCATTAACATTCACTGAAATCAGAAAATGCATGGTAACAGGATTTGAGAGAGAGAGAGAGAGAGAGAGAGAGAGGAGTAGAACAGCTACCTTTCCCGGTAGATTCCATTCTGGATGCAGTATTCACAGTGTCTCCAAACAGACAGTACCGCGGCATCTTAAGCCCTACCACGCCCGCCGCCACTGGCCCTAGAACAGAAAGTGAACGTAGAATTATTTAAAGACAAATCTGGGGTGTCCCTTACAAGTAATATAACCTGCCAACGACATTCTATCTTCAATGTTCCTTGTTACATTAGGGTCTGAAGTTCTGAATTGTTCCCTCTCAATCTTTGGTTCCACTTGCTGTATTTAAGGCCTTACTCGTAAATTCGAGTACTTGTGTTGATATCTTACCAGAATTTACGCCAATCCTTATCCTTAGCCGCTCTCCAGGCAAATGCGGTATCTCAAAGCTGTTGACCAGTTTCATTAGTTCTAACGCCATCAGTGCAATCTCAGTGGCGTGTTTGTCGGCGTTAGGTTCTGGCAGACCGCTCACTACCATGTAGGCATCTCCAATTGTTTCCACCTTGTACACATCATAGTGGTCAATGCAGCCGTCAAACATACTGAAATTGTTGTGTAAAGGAAATTCATTTAGTTCCGTAGTAATACGCAGACGAGTAGGACTAGCACAAATTATTGGGCTGATTTTGCTCTTAAAGTTAAATGAATAACAATGAGATTTTTACAAAGAGAATTTTACAAAAACACAACAATGGTGTACAATAAAACTGTCAAAATCAGCAGAAATTAGCAGGAATAAGTGATAATTGCCAATACATGTCAATTCCACGTATTTGGCACATGATACACTGTACAAGCTGCTGGACAAGAGGATCCAACGTAACGGAAAGCGATACCAAACAATGCAAAAACGACCTGATTATTTAAGGGCTATGGAAATGTGTATTCATTCAGGCTAACATGCCCTTGATATTGCGGACGTATGTAAATGTAAAATACTTAGTTTGGTTAAATATCAGTTAAATATTGGTTAAAACTATATAAAAAAGTGGATCGTTTTGTAAGTTTAATACATCATATGTGGAAATTAAACTAACTAATTATTTGCGTGATTTCCTGTATATGTTTTCCTATCTCGAGAAATCACTTTCAAGTACACAGATTTCGAACTACATAAACCAGACAGCTAGGTAGCCGATTTCATAAGCAGAAAGCCTTCTATCATAATCCAGGCACAAGCTGATTTACTGCAAATGTGATTACTTGAAAACAAATATCAGATTAATTCTGCGTTCATGCAAAAAAAAAGCTTATCATCATTTGCATCATTTCTTAAAAACACTCAGCAATTTCCACTAAGCCCCTTCGAGTTATCCCCTCGTGTGATGCCATGGGCAGGTGTATGACAAACCATACAAAACGTCATTGTTGCTGAGTTGGTGTCAAAATGCTACAGTAATTAGTATACATAAAAGCTGAAATGTCCTTTGAGTCTGCGTCGTAGATTGCGTGATTTCCTGAGATGCTCTGTCATTTCATGACAAAACTGTGTTTCACCCCCATGTCCAATTTTACAAAAACACAACAATGGTGTACAATAAAACTGTCAAAATCAGCAGAAATTAGCAGGAATAAGTGATAATTGCCAATACATGTCAATTCCACGTATTTGGCACATGATACACTGTACAAGCTGCTGGACAAGAGGATCCAACGTAACGGAAAGCGATACCAAACAATGCAAAAACGACCTGATTGTTTAAAGGCTATGGAAATGTGTATTCATTCAAACACGCATGTCAAGCTAGAAGAGGCGCGGAACAATGTTCATTATAACAGTTATGACAAAAATACAAGAAGTTGTCCTTGAATGTCTGACTCTGTAGTGATTTGTAAGTGCTCTATGGAAGACATACCAAATGCTCTATCAGGCACAGATCTCAACAGCGCGCCTATGGTGATAAAGTTAGTGTGTGCAATATTTCCTCCACCCTAGATTTAAACGCAAACATGGATAAGCAAGTCACTTATCACTTTATAATACGCAGAATTTTACACAATTTTTAGAAAGGTATGCTGCCACACTGAATCAGTACATGTATTGGTAAAAATCAAGCGGAACCAGTAGAATTGAAACGTATTCAAAATTCGCTCAACATTTCCAAATGACCTAAAATCCAAATATCCAAGTTACACGAGAGGCAGAGTGAGCTTCAATGCCGTGAGAATGAATTTTTTATTTATTTTTTTTTATATATCTGCGGATATTCGAATTTAGTCCCGCCTCTAGTGTGGCTTCGGCTTGTAAGGCATTTAGCTGTTGGACATAGCTTATGGCACAAACCACGCTCTCTCATTTAAAATCACCTGCATTTCTGTCTGGTAGAAAAGGAAAATCAGAGTAATTCTGCGTCCACACAAAACAACAACAACAACAACAACAATAATAATAATAATAATTAAAGAAGGTTATCGCCATTTGCAACAAATCCGCTCCTAGCACATAAACATTTAGCAATTTGCAGAGCTGAGAGCCCCTTGTGTGATACCAAGCAGAGTTCACAGGATAAGAGCCACCAGTAGTTTACCTGTATAAAGCGTTCAGCATCCTGATTACTTGTCTGGGGGTGCTTTTGGACGCGATAGCAGTAAAAGAGACAATGTCACTGAAATAGACCGTCACGCTGTCAAAGTACTCCGCCACAACTTCTTTCCTGCAACAAAAACGTTAAATATACGTGTATTGCTCTACAAAAAAAAAAAACTTTTTGGTAACGTCAGACACGCACACATTTTTAACGTCACATCATTGCCGGATATTGTCACCCTTTTGTGCGTCTGTCAACGACTTCTACAAGAATACTTAAGCGTGCACGTATCGCTGCCGCCATCAGTAGTATAATAATAATAATTGCGTAATAATAAATGCGGACACCAAATGAAATCCCACTGTGCACATGTCACAAAATCTTGTATGCTAAAATCACCCACGGGTAGACCCCTCGTGGCTTATGTATTCCGGCGGTGTGTCATATGTAGGCCTACATGTAAGAACTTATCGCAGTTAATCTACTTATTTTAATTTATGGTATTGCATTGCTTGCTATGTATTGTATTGTATTGGCACAAATTAACTCACTTCTTCTTCAGCTGGTCGGCCACACTGGGAGGCAGCATCCGATGCAATAATGTCTCCGTCCGCTTTTTCTCGCAAGCAAGCTCTTTGGTCTTCTGGGACACCTTCCCAGCGTACACCTTCAGCGTTTTCATAACGGACCGAATACTGGTGATGTACCAGATTGTGGTGGAGGTACACAGGGTGACAGTGAGGCCTAAGACTACTAAATAGATGGCAGACATATGCGAGGAATGCTGTTTTAATGCGTGTAGCCTCAGTGTGATACGTTTTGAACTGTTCTCGAGTAGTTTTTGGAGCAGTGAGATGTAGTTGGTCAGATTCTCAAACCACACCATGCTGTTCTTGTACCTTAAATAAGAAACAGGATAATGTATTGTCATGAAGTATTTGTCTTCATGATTTCTTTAAAAAGAAAATATTCAGATAAGTCATTTAATAGTTGTTGATTGTTTTTGCTACCTCATTCTGTTTACAGTTCAATGAATATAAAAACCTTTATTGATAACACGAATGCCATAATAGACAATATAGGTCCATAATACTGATACCTTTCGTCCAGAGTCATATTGCGGCAGACTTCTTCAAATCTATCACCCAACATGTTCTTCTTCTGTCTTTGGATGTCTGGCACTAGGTACGGGGATTCTGAGTTAAGGAGGTCGTACTGGTCTTTACACTCGGGGTCGTAGTTGAAAGCCAACTGTAATAAGGTATCCACCTGGCCCTCTAGGTTTGAAAACCACACCGAGCTGTCTTTGGTATACCCACACATTGTGAAGAAGGTGGAGCCCAGGGCGCGCTGGAGACCAGCAGCGTCCGTGGCGCGGAGAGTCACTCCTTCAGCGTTGATCAGTGGCCACAATTCACCCTCGGAATGCAACCTGAGCTGCTGCATCCCCCAGTTCATGAATTGTTGGGTAAGTGACGTATAGTACTCGATGTTGCCTTTGATTGTTACCCCTAAACTGTTTGCTGTGTGACGATGCCGCTGCAAGTCCTGTTGAACTTCAAGTTTTACATGTTTGCCTTTCATGATCTTGCTGCCCAGTGTTATCTGAGGAGGCCACTGTGAAAGGTTGGCAAGCTTCAAGTTGGTCTCAGAACGCTGTTTGTCTAAGGTAGCCAAGGCGTCGCTGTTGGAGCCATTGGAACTGAGGAACATTGCTGTCAGGCCTCGTTCCTTCTGCAGGGCCAGTACAAGAGCTGACGCCCCGTTGGTCACGTCAAGACTTCTCTCGGTCTTGATAGCAGAATCCAGACGATTGTAAGACTGACTGAAACTGATACCGACCAAGGTGACTAAAAGACACAGAGGCACTACCATGACGGCTATCAGTTTGCTTGCCTTTGATGATGCCCTCTCCTGGGTGCCGGCCACCAATTCACGCAGGTCGCACTGGCTGGCCTGGGAGACCGGATAGCTCAGCACACGTTGCTCTCTCTGCTCGCTTCTGGCATTGCAGGTGGGTTCTCTCTCATCTACGGGTCTCTCCGACGGAGAGACTGCAGCTAGCTCAAGGGCCATCGCCTCTCTTGTCCAAAAAACTATTGCTTGACACAAAAGCAGTCCTTCCTGGAATGCAATGTGTCTATTTTAATCTTCTCAATCTCTCACTTCCAATAATTGGAAACTCTATCACTATCAACAAGCTCATTTAAAGGTTTAAGAGTTTGCCATACAGCTGTATAACTAAAGCAGCTCATTAACTACAGTAAAAACTGTTGCACTACAAACCCTACAACGTCCTTGTTGTGCATTTCTGTTTAAAGAAATATAGAGTAGTGGCATGTGTACATGTGTGTGCATACACAAATATATGGCTATGTCCGTTTTTCGTAAGAAGACTTACAAAACTCTAGTTTGAGAATAAATGTCCAATCGACATGTTGTGCGTGTTACGCTTGCATCTTCAGTGACGAATCTGTACAGACTTGCAATGCTTCAATCGCACGCGAAAAGGCTGTTAAGATTTATGACAATTCACAAACATGGGACGGGTATCAACCATTAATGTTATCCGTGCGATATACAGAGGATAAATGTCGGAAAAGATGACAGTGACGACAGAGGTGGTGCTATATGATTTCTGACCGCAAAGATTGTTTTGAACACAGACATGGGCAACTCCTGTTGTGTTAAGAATTCCACAACATGGTCAACTCCTGTTGTGTTAAGAATTCCATTCTTTGTTTGTTGAAACTAGATACTAAAGTTAGATTCCTAATACGGTTCTTAATATAAGATCGTACGATTTCATCTAAAGACGTGATCTTTGTTATGTAAAACTGCGGCCAGATATCGGATTTTTGATAGAAAACTGCAGATTTCACGTATGATGACGTGACCTTTGTTATGTCAATGCAGGAACGCCCTTTTGACTAGAATTTTCAGAATGCTTTGAGATGTATCTTTGGTCATGCATGCAAAAGGCAATTCATTATATCCGATCGATTTTTTGAGTCCCTTAAGAAGGGTGCAAGCCGAAAGCTCTATCATTGTACCAAACACAGTAGATATTTATAGCTGCATTTTAATCTTACAGTACTTATTTATTTCTTTCATACAAGATCTATACGGTGATTTATGCTGAATCTCGAAAATACGCCCAACGACTGATGTCATCTACGGAGAACTTATCGACTTCTTTGCAAACGGAATGGTGACAGTTTTCTGGGTGAAAATAGAGACTCCATATCTTGTTATCATAAATGAAGTATACACCTAAGGTTTCGATAAACATTGCCTTTGATAATGTAAAAAAAAGTTAAAAAATTTATCATAAAAAATAGAATAATTAAATGGACTAAATGCCGTAAAGGTTGCTGGGCGTTGGCCAATACCCAAAATGATAGAGATATGCCGAAGCGGAACGTTTTGTCCAAATATATCATCGCAATCGATATTTTTATGAGAAATCAATACCTAATTGTGCACAGATGTCCCTGAGGCAAGTGCGCGTTTCGTTGATTGACAGTGTGACGAAGTTGTTGACTATATCTTTTGCTGATACGCGAGGTAGCAAATACAACTCAGTTATAATCTTTCTCATTATTTATTTAACTACAATCCAGTTGCTACCCGCGCCGCTTTATTCATTTCTATTTCTACTTCATGCAATCTTATCTCCGTTCACATTACGCGCAGTTGTACAAATATCATAAGAGCATGTCAATCAACTCAAGTTCCTCTACAAAACTCTCCCCGCTACTTATTCACTCGTGGCTGTCAATTACTAATGTTACAACAGCCACAAATCAGCATTTATTCCGCGTTATCTCATGTCAGTAATTTTTTTACAGTTTGTGACAAAAGAATATCATTACTCCTATCATTCACCAACTGATGAAACTTTATAAACATTCAGAACCAGGCAGGTAAAACAATACCACTTTGGATTTCCTCAAAGCTGCAAAAATAACAATTGAAATGAGTGTTCATTCTGCATCTTTTGTTTGAGAAAAATTAACTTTACAAGCCATGGCCTAAATGTGCAGCATGCAGTCTCTCTATTAACTGATAACAAATAATATAATAAAAAGACAATAACTTATGATAATAACAATAAATAAATCACCCACTGTTCACGATTAGAAAGCGCCAATATTTCTGATAAGAAAACAATACTTACATACCGGTGGTGTATGAAGAGCTTCAGTTCGCACTAAACGTTTGGTCGTGTCTACGCACGAATATACCCTAATTGTCTTCCTGTCGTATAAAATTACAAACCTACATCTTTATATGGAGAGAGGGACTGGTAACCATGGATACTAATGTGCGGAGTATTATAAAATGTTAATATTTCCTGTGTAGGCACCTCTATCAATTAGCCGTCAACCTGTATACGAGGCTATTGTATGTGGCTATCAATTAAGTCATAAGGCTATTGCGACTCACTTAACATGGCGTAGAAATAGACTTCTATACTCTTCTTGCACTCAGCATCAACTCATATATACACTAGCACAACAACAACTTGTCCACAATCGTGTGACGATAAGGGAGTTGTTTCTTTCCACCAACGTTCTAGGTCTAACTTTGGACTGTCCAAAGTAATGGTTTTGTATTTGCTTACTTAGTTTATAGTTAATCAATCTTAATAAGTTTTTACAATTCACAAAAGAGCAAGTGATAAATAATAATAATAATAATAATAATAATAATAATAATAATAATAATAATTTATTCGAGCATTAAATGTGACAGTTACATTTGTTAGCCCTCTATACTACAAATAGATAAATAAATAAATAGATAGATAGATATCACTATGGATTACTTCTTATACAGTGTTTAATAATACTTATTACAATTGTAAATAGTTCAATACACTGGGAGAACACACATTTTACTTTTATAGGATTATAGCTATATGTATCTAATGTGCCATGCTTATGGTACATATAATATAGCAGGAAGAGGCTACTTCAGTGTGGCAGATGCTCATTTCTTTTCGAAATTGCCCTCTGGATGTATTTACCAACAGCGTGCAATTCTTTCTCATTTTCTGGGCTTAATATGATTTTAACCTTCTCGTCACTGCTTGCTAGGTGATGCTTGTCACATTTAGGGAATAGTTACAACATGCCCTCCCTCTCTTTTACATCAGAGCAATTAACTTTCTTGATTGCTGTCAAGGAGACTTGTTAAGTGGCAGTGCCTGAGCAGTTATGCAAACAATTAACAGCCATGTAATCAGCCTTTAGATTTCATCACAAGGTGGCAGAGGATCAAATGACTGTTTATTTATCCAAATACATATCTGTGAATATCTTGTGAAAAATCAAGCTGTCGCCCTAATAGAGGCTAGGCCGATAGTTTCTATTGGGAATGAGCCCTAAGCCATTTATAAGCCCAGAGTGTAATGTACTTTAATACTGCAATGTGACATTGGAGATGGTCGGTAATCTCCGTAACTCTGTCAGTAATAAATAGCATAACGTTGATTGCCTTTGACAAAATGTCTTGGCTGCTTGCGGATGAAACCACATAGAATCGCTACGGGTGACGTCACAACCAGTAACTCGACCCTGCAGAGCAGAGGCCATTGCAATTGGCGGTTTTCGCAAAACGGATAAAACTCCACAATTCGTCTTAACTTTTCGATCTGAAATTCGAGCTATTTCAGTTCAAAATAAATCTATAGTAGTTACTTCAGTAAAATTAAAGTTGTCAGTCGCGCCCCTCCTGTTATAAAACACGCGCTGTACTTAATTTAATAGAGCTAATACTAATTAATATCGTGTCAGTTAAAGTGGAGAAACAATTTGGTCTTCAAGTTTTAACTGATTTTTAAGGTATAGTACTGCTGTGGATCAGGCCCCGGGTGTGGGGTGTTAACATACAATCCAACTGGAGATTTAGAATTCCGCCCCCCCCCCCCCAAAAAAAAAAAAAAAAACTTAAAATTACAGGGTTGTTACACATAAGTTACCCCCAGTTCAGGGGCAGTCCAACCCTGCACATGTGCGTATATTTTAAAGTTGTCAGAATTTTAAAGAATATGTTGACTTGCCTTCACGAAGACTTATAACTGGCATGCAGTTGCCGGTAATGTCTGGTTTCCTATTATGGCAATTTAAGGCACATTAATAGCTGTTTACGTTGCTATCAAATTGATGCCTTGGATATAATTGTGATAAGCTCCTTAAATTTGCATGCGGCATTACAAGCTTTTGAATAATTGGTGTCATATAAGATCTGCCCCTACTACAAAAAAAAAAAAAAAAAAAAGAACGATACCGACGTAAAATACCGGTGCCGAAATATCGCAAACGAACGGCTCTGACCCACCAAGCGTGTGTTATACCCACAACTTTGAGCGTGTAAAATCACCCTGTTTCCAACGTATGAAAATGAAGATACAAGCTGCTCATGAAATTTTTGTACGAGCTCTAAACATTCCATCTCTTTTCGGGTGTGCGAACGTACATGAACGTTTGCCTGCGTATATGGCGATATTCTTACGAATCCCTAACGTTTGTCTCCCTACTGGTAATTTTTCTCATACGTTCATGCTATACGCACGCCAGGTGTGACATTGCCTTAATGACTCGTTGTACTGAGTTCCTTAAGATACCGCGGGGTATATTCTACTCTAAGGGTTCTTATATATCCGTCTACTGAAGAATCAAGGTTCGGTACATGATTCCCTACTTGGGTTATGCCCGGAGAGAAAAGTAACACAACACCACAGTTCCGATATAAAAACTTAACTCTCTATATCGGAACATTGATAGCTGAATATCTGGGCCATGTTTGATGGCCACGATTGGGACGAAGATACGCTGAATTACTTCTTGAATATTAAATATTATTTTGAATAAACTGTAAAAGAGAGAAAATGTCAGGATTAGGTCCCAAGTCAACGTACTTTCGGATGAGAGGTTCACACTCCCCCCCCCCCACCCACCCACCCATGGTGCTGGCCGTCTATAAGTCAACACCCAATTAGTTATAAAACAGTCTCGTTCGTGGTTCGACACACCACACAACATTAAAAAAATCAGTAAGGGGGAATATTACAGCACATCTGTGTACAATACTTGATGTTGGACAATGGTTCACTTGGGGTTCCAGATAGAAGCTGCAGCATAAATACACGCATGTTTGACTGACTTTTCAATAAGAATTTATGTATGAATCTAGTGGACATAAGGACTAGAAAATAAACTGAAATTGAACATTTTTTGTTATTCCACTTTGTTTTCATTTTCGTTTTTTTTTTCAAAGCTACATCACCTAATGTTACTCTGCCTTCAAACTCATAGTCCAACGTCATTTCAGCTTTGTGTTTTCCAAAGTATATATTTCCAGCAAAAAGTTATCAAATCAAGCATTTATGTCTATTCACAGTATAGGCCTATTTCTGTCGCCTACTCAGTGATACGCCTACTGAGACGCGCCATTTTCAATCCTCTTATAATAATCTCCCGAATGGTATAATTTTGATTCCACTCCCGCTGACAAATCCGTTTCCAAAGCCAATCTTCTTGGGAGTTTGCCAATGGATAAAAACACCAGGCTTAGAATCAATATATTACAGGGAATCGTTTACCCGTTCCACTACAAATGAGAAACATTTCACTGAGCACATGTATGGCTAAGACTGGCATAGACCAACAGAGTTTCTTCGTTTTAAAAACATATACTCGTTTTTGAGCGAGTTTTTCTGCTCCTGCCATGCTTTCATTATCACTGATTCACAATATATAGGTCCATCTAGCATTTTATTATTACTAAAAGTAAGCGAGCGGTTGTCCAAGTGGAACTTGACTTACTCCCGTCTAGCAACTTAAATCACTGAAAAAATTACAAGTAAATTTATCTGTTCTGACACACACACATACACACACACACATATATGGACAACATGTTAAACCTTCGTTACTCGCAGCACCATGTCATATTCTCCTATCGATCTTGTTTATTTTTACTTAAGTAGAAAATTTGCAACTTGTCAGGAAGCGAGCACGATGTCTAACGTCTAAGAAAATGTTTATTTTAAATGGCGCAATAAATAGTTTGAGGCTACTATCGCAGTGTCGCCCGTCTTTAAAAATTGGAAAAAAATCGTGACGTCTTTTGCAGCATGTCATTATTTAAAGTTGTTTGAGGTTTTTGTAATTTTTTTATTAATAAAATCTTCATTTCAGTTACATTCATGATTAGTTAGACGATATCGTGACAAGGCACACGACACGCTGCAAAACAGGATTTTCTTGGAAAGTAATTTGCAAAATATTCATTACCAAGCATTGAGAAAAATACGATATTGAGGTCAAAATATATCAGTAAAATAAACGTGCGTCTCGTAATATCCCCTTAGCGCAGTCTTATGATTCTAAGGATTTAAAACGTGCAGATATTTTCCAAAGGGTTGTTATTGTCAAAAATATTGTTACTTATATTTTCGTAACTTCGTAATTTCGTACTTATATTTTCGAAAACTGTTGTTGCAACTTTGAAACATAAGCTGAGTGTTTTTAATGACTTCGATACAAGATTCGTGTGAGAACAGAAAATGCAGGCGATCACTACCCGTTTGCAGGGCCGCAGATGAATTATGTTTTTTTTTCTTTTTTTTTTCAGCACGAGCAGAGAATCGTGTCATGAATTAGACAGAGACATCTGTGAATATGTAGTGAAATATCAATCTGTACTTGTGATTCTGGCAGACAGTGTTCGATACCCAGGGAACCTTCAATGGCAAACTTCATCAGCAGGGGCGGAACTAGGGTCAAATTAAGGGTAAGCTTCTTTTTTATGGCAGGCGTGGGGGGAAGGGTCAATAAGCCCCCCCCCCCCCTCCGCGGTTTGGGGTTTTGGGATCCTCCCGTCAGCAAATTTTGAAACATTAAGCATAAAATGTTGTAATTGAGTGTCATTTAAACCAAAGATTGGTCCTCCATTATAAGTTGGCAAACGTTTTATTTTCGAAACGAACACCAGCCGAGTTACCATTTTGTTGCTCATGTGAGCACCTTTGACTATCTGGCCTACCCAACTACCAAACTCGGCACCGAATGATCCCGAATTCACCGGTAGATCGGACCACACTACCCGTTTTCAAGGTGTGAGTCAGTACGCATTTCACAGTATCATACCCGGTAGACATTTTGAGATGAGATGCAGTACTTTCCAACCCCGCTGAGAATCATCGATCACCATCACACCGCGTACTAGGCAAGAGCGGTGTCGCGTCTGATATTTCGAAGCGCGTACTGACGCACTGCAACTGGTGAAGATGTTTTATACATAATAAATCTACATTGTTCGAGTCAACTGGGAAAATAAGATTATAAATGGTAAATCTGCGAGAATTTCAGTTATGTGCCCTTGTTAACCTTAATGACGTCGTGGTCAATGTCGCAGTTTTGGACCTTGGGAGAATAAAACAAATTTCGAAATTGTTAAACGTGCGTATTTAAGAGATGAAATAAGTTGGTAACCTCGTTAGAAACTGTTGATACATTTCGCTTTTTTTTAATCTAGTTTTGATGCATATGTGACAGGTTTGCGTGTCATCCTTGCTACACTGTTAAACCTACACTACAATATTCTTCATTCTTGTCTCAATAGATATACTCTTTCGCCTCTCTCGCCATCAAATACACTTGCCCTAAAGATGCTTTCAAAGAGTTCGACTTTCTATTGAAGGTCTTCTTTTGCTTAATGAAATGAATGCCAGTGACTGGCTACGTAATGGGGTTCATTCCCAATGTAACTAACGGTCTATACGTAGATCGATCCAACTCCGCAGGCTGTCTCTCTCTCTCAGAATGCAATTAACACGCCCCGGCATTGAGTAGAATGCAAAAAATAGCTTTTCCTTTTATTAGTACAAAGGAAACAGAAGGAGGCGTGTTAATCTTTTAATCTGATTGAATTCAGCGGGAGTCCCCGCGGAGGTGAATCGACATACGTAATCCGATAGTTTTATTGGTAATGCGCCCGTCGAGTGGTAAAACTCAAAATCAAAGACTATACGTGCCGTGCTACATGAGGTATGCACGGAATCTAGCTAACCCCACGGTTTTAAGTATGTTCTCTATGAAATAAACATCCCCATGGTGTATAACAATACATTAAAATGGGCTCAGAACGAAGAACCTGCCTAATGAAATAAATAGTGGTTGAGATTAGCGAAGACTGCCAACCAGAAAAACGCTGTCCTAAAATGTTATGCTGAGCATGGCGTGAATCGGAAACCGTTGTATGTTGTACACAAAAAGCTAGAGTTATCACTTTTGTCACTGAAGTTTAAAAAAAAAGCAATCGCGAATTTATCTTTAACTTTTTTCACTTTTCTGTTTTCTTCAAAAGTCTGGACATTCAAATGTCAGTATAATCACAATATGACCTATAGCTATAAGGTGGCAACTAAGCCTTTGAGTAAGATACGATCCCCTTACGCCACTCACCTCATAGAAAGTCAAAAGACATCAGAACGTTAACGTTCTGCGGAGATTGAGATAATGTGAAAAAATAAAAACACCTACCAGAAAACAGTTTCTTCTGACTCTCTTCTTCTTTGTATTGCTTCTGCTTGCTGTGGCGTAGTCTTCACTACGCAGGAAGTTATATATATACTGGTCGTGAAGTGGATATTTCCGCATCAAAAAAAAAAAAAAAAAAAAAACAGTGCTTCGCAACGTGAGAAAAGCAACTTGTTACTAATGAGTTACTGCTCTGAATGCTGGGTTTGAGCTCAAAGCAGACAAATTAATTCGGGGATCGAGGGAATTAAACTGCGCAGCCAAGTACAACACGGATTCACGGCACTGGCATCTATTTCCATGTTCACAGACAGAGAAAGAGGTTTTGACAACTGGGAGAAATGATGTGATAGGGAAACAGCTCACACCTAACATACAACACAGAAAAGCGTGGACCTTTGTCTTGTCAAGTGACGGTACGTCATTACCGGGTTCTGTAAGTCTCAGCACAAGGAAATATATTATAAATTATACAGACTGTACTTAGAAATATATGCAAGGCTGGAAAAGCACAGTGCGCACCCCCCCCCCCTCTCACACACACACACACACATTTCAGCTTAACGACCTAAATGAGACAAAAATTTATCGAAGCAATTTCTCCATACCTGTATTATGGTATAATTGACCTCAACGTGTAGTCTTTTATATTTTCCCAGCGAAGCCAGGCAGATATTTGCAGTCTTGTGTCTCCTCCCTCTACAGGCATAAACCTTTATCTCGCCGCGTTGTGTTCTTCTTTTGAACCGACGGAAATGTCCATATTCTGCGTCTAAATTTGCTTTCAATTGGTTTTCACTACAAAGAGTTATTGTTATATTGAGTCCAGCGGTTAATATATATATGCCTTATATTGACATGCTGATACCACCCATAAGATACTGTAATAGAGTCCGTCCTGTATTACATCTATAGTGCGACGTAAGAAAAACAAAATCTATGGAGGGGCTTATTAACTCGATTGAAAACAAATAAATGAGTCAAATTCGGTCCTTTAGTTCTAAATTGTATCCAAGAGGCTAGGCACTCAGTAAAACATTTGTGTTCTTTAAATATATTAGAAAATATTATAGCAAATATAAACCGAATTTAAATAATTAAAATTCATTTCTTTCTAACATTCAGTGGACACACGTTTTTGGTAGCCTCTTAAGGTTTTAAGCTTCAGATATTGGAGACCATAACAGAGCCAGCCAAGGGCACGTTTCGGTGCCACATTTGATCACGTCATGATGGACATTCACAGGTGTAGGACCAGAACAGAACATCTCAAACAATTTAGAACCAAGGTACAGAATTTGATTGAGGACCAGAATAGAGCCATAATTAACACACGTAGATATCTCGGGCCATGTCCAAACACCAAAACAAGTAATAGCCCAGTACTTCTCAATCCTTTTATTGCCAAATCAAATTTCAAAGAAAGTGAGGGGAGGGGGGGTCGGCTTCGCAACCGCGGAACCCCCTTCAAATAATCCTGGAGCCGCCCTTGTCATAACAATGTGTTAGGCTTTTCCTTTCCCCCCAAACATTAAAAGGGCTGTTTGCCTTTCCTTCATAAAGGATCAAATGAATAAATCACAAACGGTAAATATAACCTGTTTGGATTTAAATAGTAACCCCCACCCCCGCATTTTCCCTGCCTAATGCCTTGCGTTAGTCAACCGTTTAATTCTGAACTGTCGTGCCTCTACCTCTTTGTTTTCCTTTACTTATTGAGAAAAGAATTGTTCTTCCCTCAAAGCAGTACCTATATCATAGCCTTTGGACTAAAATTCCCAAAAACAAAAAAGGCAAAAACGTTATTTATTGTGAAACGAAATTTTCTTGTCTCAAAGTTGTATTTGTATGCATATTAGCCTTTGAATTAAGTACCTCAAAAGAAAAAAAGCTATTTTTGTGAAAAAAAAACTGTTCTCCTCTCATAGCAGTTTTCATATCGATTATATTACAATCTTTAGATTACAGTCTGTGTGTGACGGTTTTGTTACAGAGCGTTCAAGACACGTGCGCCATTGCTGTCCTGATTTTGATACCTCTTTCCATTTCCCTTTCTATCTTTACCACTGCACACACATAACGGTTTGACGTAACTTCCTTCGTTGTAGAACCAATTAAATGGGGTTCAATGTGTCATGTGAACAATAGAGCTGAAATAGTACTGAAACTCCTAGCGTGATCGAGGCAATGTGCTCAGGAAGCCATTGCAACTGCTTTCTTTCAGGAGCGTTCAGACCGTTCACAATGAGGTTTTTCGACCTAGCTTACACTAACTCCAAGGGGATGGATATTCGCTGAATGCAATCACATTAGCAGGCTAAAACACCCCCTCCTGGCGTTGGGTAGAATACAAAAACGCTGGTGATTATACGAGTCCGTTGTAAACGAAGATCCCTGTCAGTCTACTAACTGGACTAAATTCAGCGAGATTGTGCGCAGTAATTATGTCGAATGTTGTTAGTCATCTAGTAAAATAAGAATGATAAATATGAATAAAGCTGATACTGGAACTTAATTTAGCGAACTTGAAACCTTTAATTCACTTGGTCTCAGGTTGAGACTGCATGCGACCTCGGTCAGTTGCTAAAAGTAAGGCGACATTCACAACAGGCTTAGCAATTACATCTCAGACACGTAGGCCTACTGCATGGGTGGCGCGTGTGGTAGGCGGGGAGATCAATAATTAAGAGATTATGCGGCATTGTTTTCATGTAGGGGCGGCCATATTTGATTCGCGGACTAGTTAGTCCGAGGATCGTCTGTTGTGAATGCGGCCCAAGTTTCAGTGTTAGATTTACGAATTTATCAGTCCCTGGTATTGTTGAACTAGTTTCAGTAGGCCTACATTATATAACAGAACCTGCATTGCGTTCCAATTGTGAAAGATGTAGGCGAATGATATATTATCTGAAGACGACTTGTTAATTGTCAAATCATTATTAGAATATACCTGTACACTATATAACGCGTCTTACTTGAAAGATCTAATGAAATTTGTCACTGCATAGATACATGTAACATTGGTCAGTTTCACACACACACAACACAAATATTACCAGAGCCCTTCAAAATCACTGGCCCACGATAAAAGTTTTTTTTTTTTTTTTGTAAATCAAAACTAAAAGTAACGTAGTCCAAGTTTCCTCATAAAGGTATTTTTGTGAAACGCAACTCAGTTCGTCAGCTTAGTTTTAGAAGGCTAATATTATCGCAAAAAATCTTTGCTCAACGGTACTGCAGTTATAACTTTCTCCACATTTCCATTTGATTGGAAGACATTTTGAATTAAAAAAAACTGTCAGACAAGCACTGCAACGAGTGCCACAGCTACACGAACGTAAATGCACCGATATAGCCTAGTTCCCTCTACTAGAGCCACAGATTGATTTTTCACTAGATATTCACAGATATAACTCTGGTTAAATTCGCCGTTAACCTCTGTACAAGGCCTCAGCAGAAATGTCCGCATAATAATAACTGCGGCCCTGGTAGTGGGTAAGAATCTAGTGGGTTGAAGCTGAGATTATATGTGACCCAGGTCCACGTCTCAGCGGTCTCTGCGATGTGGTAACTGGTCTCCGATGGCACAAGGCGGACCAGACAGGTGTGCAACTGTGTGCTCTTTAAGTGTTCACACTGCTGGTACAAAAACACTGGAAATAGGACAGGGGAGGGACCCTCCGAGGGTGCATGGCTCAGTTGGCATTGTAGGCAGCCCCCCCTCCCCCCACCCCCCAATAAAAAAGCGAAACGAAGCAGAACAAATACTTTTTTATTTTTACCATTTACCGTCAAGCAGAATAACAGATCCGTAAGTGAACAAGAAAGATTTAAATTTTCTTGACATTACGATGTAAATAATTCAAGAACATTACTTGCTATACTAAGAATACGTTCATATATGTCAGTGAGTATATATTTGATGGCATGCCTACTGAAGCTGGTAAACGATAATTAATTATCCCCTAGCAGCTTCAGTAGGCGTGACAGACATCTAAGCTGCTTAAGTCAATTGCAATTTAGCAAAAAATCCTCTTATAAATAGATCGATCCACAGTTAGCACGATAGGGTCTGGGAATGGTCCCTATGTTTATTAATGATTGAGGTAGTGATTTGGCTCCACATCAGTTGCCATGAAAGCACTCCTGTATATGAGGGCCTGGAGAGCGCAGGGACGTCCTCGGAGAAGTCTGAGATTTGGTCTCAAGTTGTAATAAATATCACCTAGTATGCCCATTACTGTTGTGGCTTCTCTAATATTCTCCAGACACCCCTGGTTTTAACCCTAAATTCCTTCACCGACACCTGAGAATCCACCATTTCCAGCAAATCACAAGAGATTCTGAAAAAATTCAGTTTGCGTGTTTTGAGGATTGCACTTTAGCTGTTATATACCGAGTCCAATATCAATGCAATGTGTGCTACTTTGTATAGGAGTGACCAGTAGTATACATGAGCATTTCGCAAGAGAGACTTGTTTTAAACATCATCCAGAATATTACCCATAGATCTTATTATCATACTGACTAGATATGAACTACATGTATGAGAACATATACTATCAACACAAGCCAATCTTCATTTCTAATGTCACATCAGAGATACTGATAAAGGATGTGTACACTTGGATTATAGAATAGTTATGCTCTACAAACTAGACAGCCCAGATTCAGTCATGTTTTGGCAAGTTATCTCTGAAGCTCAGGGTGTGTTTTGGTGGAGAACCCTATAACTACATTGCCAACTGGATCTTTAAGGTTCCCTTGGTTCCTGCATGTTGAATGGCCTGTATGGCTTCAGGGAAGGGGTACACTTTGCTGACGAGTTTGTTGACGTCAACTTTCTTAGTTGCCAGCAGGCTGATAGCAGGTTGGAATGGTCCACAGCGAGAGCCAATGATTTTCACTTCTTTAATGACAAACGTTGCAGTATTAAACCCTGCGGAATCCATAGCACATGTGGTCTTCAGTACAACTGTCCCCAGAGGGCGCACCAAGTCCCCAGCCATGACAAGCCCACTCGGATGCCCACAAGCTTCCACCACCACATCAAATTTTTCAGAAAACTGTGTGGTCACTTCAGCTGCACAATCCCTCACATTGACCCTCTCCACACTAGGTGGTGCCAGCTTCATTTTATTGTCATGGCGACCAAACAAGACGAGCTGTGAACATTGCTGTGTTGCTAACACCTCTGTAATGAGGAGTCCCAGCTTCCCATCTCCAATGACCGCCACTGTGTCTCCTGTCTTGATAAGACCTTGCTCTACTATTCTACAGGCAGCAGCCAATGGCTCCACAAAGCAAGCTTCCTGGTCTGTTATCTCGTCTGGTATCTTATGGAGATTGCAGACTGGCAGGGTGAGGTATTCCGCGTACGTCCCATCCTTCTTCAATATCCCCAGCACCTCTCTGTTAGGGCAGTGGTTACGGCACATCACAGACTCCCTGTCAGCACAAATTGTGCAGTCGTCATAGTGACACGCCATATTGATATCCCCGCAGACCCTCGCCCCTTTTGTGAAACCACTGCTAGGGGGCGCACTTTCAACCACGCCTACAAACTCGTGGCCTATGACGCCCGTGAAGCCCATGTAACCTTTGAGGATCTCCAGGTCTGTGGCACAAATCCCTGCACGGAGCACCTTAACCAAGGCCTCCTCTGGCTTAGGGCAAGGCACTGGTGCTTCCAACAGTACCGCCCCTGAGGCATTCTCTTCGTTGTCTCCAGTGGCCACTTTCACAACCCTCATGTCAGGATTCTTCGTTGCAACTGGTGGTGAGTGTGTGACCAATAGTTTCTCTTAGAAATTCAAAACCTGAAATAAATTAGTATACATACAGTATTGGTGAAAGCAAATATATAAGAATGCAGCAGCAGCAATATAATAAGGAAGATATGAAACTGTATTGGTATGTAAGCTAGGCCTTCCTTAATTCTTACTTTCAATGTTACATGTACAGGTAAAAGTACTTGTACTGGTAATTTCTTTAGCATTAAATGCACCATCACCACAACTTAATAGTTACCATTATCATTTAATTTTGTCGATTATACTTGATGTGACAAATAGAGTATATATCGCTTCTGTATTTTCTCTATGTGAATATCACACCCACGCACGTGCGTGCGTGCCCTCAGGTGCGGGCCTATTTTATCATATATATTAGGATGAGATATATACCGGGTAGTTCGTATGTTAAAGGTTTTTTATTTGTATATTTCATCGGTGCGTTCTATTTAATTTTGTATTTTATACTCAATTATCTGTACCTCATAAACAATCGCAGCCCATTAATGCTGTTTTAATAATTGAAATAAACACAGAGCCTCCGCACTTATTTGCAAAACGCAGAATTGCCTCCTAACTCGTAACTGGATCTTAACA
Source organism: Lingula anatina (assembly GCF_051362555.1). NCBI lineage: Eukaryota > Metazoa > Brachiopoda > Lingulata > Lingulida > Lingulidae > Lingula > Lingula anatina. Next base: position 11,352,351 of record NC_141774.1, on the reverse strand, counting down.
AGTCTCCCAAAATCATTTAAGTTCAAAGCAGAAACTCCAGAAAGGTTAATCTCTCAGATTCCCCCCTCAACTCACTTCCAAATTGTACGCCCTGTGTGTCGTCCTTGACATACATTAGTCGACCTTGACCTCCGTAACAGCATTTTGTAAATGAGAAATGAAACATGTTGTAGCATTGAAATGGATTCATAAAATCTAAGAAAATAAACGTGACTTCGTGAAAAAAATGTTGTATAAAACTGTGATCAGTTAGATGGTTATTTGCAGTATCAAATAAATGAGTTTAAATACCAAACTAAATGTAATAATGGTAGTTAGCCTCTGCATTCGTTTGTAGCCAATCAAAATCTTTATCAAGTACGAAACTAAGACTCTAAAAGTTGAAAAATGGCGACCAGACCGTAAAGTTACGTTAAAGTAGAAACGTAATTTATACTGTATTTTCTCACAATAATCAACTGAAAGTTGGCGAAAAACAACCACGCTATGAGTTCTATTCATTTCGTAGTTCACCCTCTGCCGGGAACGGAAGAGCAGTTAAACGAGAGGTAAATTTTTAGTGGCGAAAAATGGGTCGTCTGTCTGTCTGTCGGTTGCACAATGGAATCAGAATGTCGGTGCGTGTTTTATACGAAATAGAAAGTTGTGGGGGATTTCCCCCATGACTTTCATCATCTACGTATTATTGAATCTTTGAATAGGTCTTCAACCCATGAAAGATTTGTTTGAAAACAGTCCCACGTTTTATTATGTACAATAGTAATAATACAGTAAGTACACTACACGGGAAGTTGAAGGTCGGTCATTAATTTTATATGCCAGTAGCCAGCAGTAGCATAACTACTATGGGTTGAGCTTTCAGACATGGCAAAAACTCTGGAGCCTTACTGGTCCTTTTGACCAGCTGCCCAAAAAATCTATTGGTCCTACCAAAATTTTTATATCACCAATGTGACAATTTCCCTAAATATTAAAGACTGCTAAATGATAAGGCTATTTTGTTTATGGTGGGGTAGTGTACATGTGCCCCCCCCCCCCCCCCCCCCCCCGTCTGTGAATGAAGCTTTAGGGGCTCATCTCCACAAAAACTTTCAAAAAATGAAACTAAAAAGTGTTTTCAATTGCTTTCTCACCAAGAAAAAATTACAATAGTTTCATTTAAAATGAATTTGTGTATGTGTGTGTAGAATCCATCAAGTGGTATAAATTCAGATTTCGATGCCTGCATTTTCTGGATTAATTTTGAGGTCTAGTTTCATCTTTTTTTCGACAACAATGTAGAAACATAAGGTATACCATATTCTGCTACAAACTTGATTGCCAACACTCAAACATTTTGCCTTTCCTTTTTTCTCTAAGACTGAAAGAGGTTGCTGAGAGGATCAGTCACCATGGTTACAACAGCCCCCCTGCATTGAGCACGCTCTGGAACAGCCGTGTGACACAGGTGGCCGTGGGGCCAAGTCATGTGGCCTTCTTGCTGGAAGTAAGATATTTTCCCTCTCTCCCCCACTCACTCACTCTCTCTCTCACACACACACACACACACACACACACACACACACACACACACACGCTGTCTCATACAAAATTATGCAAGTTGATTCTCACTGTTTGCATGGGCTAGTAAAAGACATAATTACATTACAGTACATTGGGATATGTTGATGTTAAGCTGGACGCACACTATTGACGGTTGTGTATGATAAGATTTAATCGTTTCAGGATGGCCGAGTGTGTCGTTTACCATTCAGTATCCTATCAGAAAGGTTGGACCTGAGCAAGTCAGACCAGAAAGCGTATGTATCCTGTCAGCTTTTAAGTGGCATGCTTCTAATTACAGAGATATGTTTTCAGAAAAGGAGCTTCAGATTGTAGCTACTGATTCATGTCTGGTATTTTGCCTGCTTTAACAAGTACACGGCATTAATGGGCCCTATCCTCCTCTGAATATAAGACATTGCTAGACTTGTCCCTACACTTGGATTTGATGGTTTTTACCATTTCTCATTAAATATAGATCTCATATAACGTTCAGACTGCCATGACTGCCTGTATATTTGAAAAATTAAACAGGTCCTTATATAGGGGTTTAATCTTTTTTCTATCAAACAGTCTGAATAAACAATGATAAGTAGCTTTGCAAGATGAAGACAAAGTTAATATGGCTTTGGGACTGTTACATATGCAGATATTTCATTTTCAGTTTAATACATTAATTAAAATTTTAGTTAAACTTGGTTAAACTCCAGGATGTCTCTCGGTGGATTTTTTTTTTTTTTATTTGAATGCTGATAAAAGTCGTTGATTGCAGTGACAAGAATTGTGTAACTACTACCTGTCTCTGTTGTTAGTTTAACACCAACGAGTCCTCCTTGCCCCAAAGTGTAAACAGCTTTGTGCCGATAAGTAGACACATTTTCAAGATTTAACTGGTCCAGGCTTCTGTAGTGTTGGTTTTAGTAACATTCCAAACTAATTGGCTTTTTCAGTAGAATTCCAAAATTCCAAGAATTGAAATCAATTTTGAGGGGACTTTCCTGGAGCCCAGCTGATTAGTTTTGTCACACAATAAATGTTCAGAGGTAAAAAAGGGGGGTGGGGTCATGTGTATATTAACGTTTGTAGGGAGGGGGGGGGCTGGTTGACACTGAAGGCTGTGATGACATTTGGAATGTTTCAGTATAATGTATTAGGAAGCATGCCTGTCTGTCTGTGTTGTCTCGTCCACTATTTGTCCACTGTCTGTCCACTACAGTTACTAACTAGAAAAAAAAAATGATTCTGCCAAAGAAAAGGTTTCTGGTGGTGGAAGAACAATTATACTTTATCTGATAGGGTGACGAAGTCACAGGTCAATTCTGAAAATAATAGAATCCTGGGATTTGATAAGTGCCAAAATAAGTTATATTTGAGAAACAATCCATTGAACCTTGGTAGAGGGATCCTTACCTTCTTGCTGAAAAAAATTTTCTTTGCCTCAGTTTGTCTTTAAGCAGCCATATCCACAATGACAAAAAAAAAAAAAATGATCTGATTTATTTCAAAGTTACTGAAAACCTTTTTGTGTTGACCAAAAGTGAGAAAATGAAATGAGCATCACAGATCAAAAATGTGAGAAGAAAAAAAAAAGACAAAACAACTATACATATAGATAAACTATGTACTTTAGTAGTTAAGGGTAGTTAGGACGTCACTAAAGCAGCCATTTTCTCTCCCATAGCTCCACCAATCCTGCACAGGGAGGCGTAGCGCGCCAGCGGGGCGGCACTCGTTTTGCTGACGCTCAGGCGCTGTTATTGGTTTCTGATGCCGCAGGTGCTGTGGCCATACAGGAAGTTGGGTGAGCGCATTTATTCTACATATGCCGGCCACAGCTTCTGACTCTTTTTGCTTACTGTATGCAAATGTATATTTATATATATTATATAATTATGTATACCTACACTTTCAGGGTCTTACGCCTGACTGACTGGCTTCAAACTGATCATGAATGTGTTGGCATTGTAGTCTTTTCACATGTTTTAGGTTAGGGGCGAATTTACTGTTCTTTCTTATGGATTGAATTAAAATTATTCATGGGATTGGAATTCCTTTGCCTTAGAGATTATTGAATAACCTTTTTTGTATTTAATTCTGTTGATCAATTTTATTTTTGTACTCTTTACATTTTTTATTTACACAGATTGATTTGATAATTTTGATTTGATCCAAAGTTTTGAAAAGCAAAAAAAAAAAAAAAAAAAAAAGCACTATCCCTGTGCATTGCAATTCTATTTTATAATGTGTCGTGGACTACTTCTTTGTGTCACATTCAGAATACTCTGATATTGTGGTGTGTGTGTGTCCCTGTGTCTTTGATTGTCTTTGATATGTCAGTGAGTGAACAGGAAGAAAAACTTATGTTAAATACAGGAGTTATAGCCATAGTTCTCCTCAAACTAGATCATGTCAAATGTTTGCTGGGATGTTTAATCATTGTGTTTGTTTGATAAGCCAATTGCTGAAGAATTTCAGATAAATGAATGGTCTTCCCAGAAGCTTTGATATCTTGCCATTTTATCCAGCTTTAAAGTGTTGATTTATGTGTATATTTAGTCAGCAATAAACTGTCTAGGTCTTAAAAATTCATTTATTCTCAGTAGTAATAATAATAATAATAATAATTTATTTTAAGTCTAAAATTAATAAAAGTTTGTTAAGTAGTCTTTACAAGAATTCTTACATACAAGAGACATATATACATAGTATAATGCACAGCAGTAAGACGTAAATCAAATAAATGCAGTAATTATTAACAATTAAGGCAAACACATTAAAAACTCATTTCCTGACCATGAGGCCCAGTTGTTATTTAGGTGGGCCACCAACTTGGGTCAGAGGAGAATGAAAATTTTGGTTTTGACTTTTAGAAGACTTCTATAATAAAATTCTTTTGTGAAACTTAACCCGGAATAAGAAGTCATTGACAAAGATTCTGTTTAATTTTGAGAAACTCGACCCAGAATAAGAAGATCTCATTTAAAAGTGATTTTCACCATCACTGACAGAGATTATGTTTTTTCAGACGCTGGGGAGCCATGAACAACACGCCCTCCAGCTCGCGGGGGACCACAGGACAGGCGGCAGGGAGCAGTCTGACTCGTGCCCCTCCACGCCCCCACGGCCGTGTGGTGAGAGCAGCAGGGCGCGGCAGAGGAGGGGTCATAGTGGGGTCAAGGCCACTGGTCCCGGCCAGTGTGGTGCCAGAGGACTTGATTAACCAGGTGAGGTGACTGCTAGAGGGCGCTTTGATCCAAGACAGGGAGGTTCAGATAGTAGTTATAGCATGCACTAGGCTCTTTCAATTCATCTTTCCACAGGTAATGACACATTGGGGATTAATTGTTAATTAACAGGTGGCATTTCCTCTAGATGTGGTAGCATGCATTTTTATATATAAGCAATTTTTATATATAAGTGGAATAACTAAATATAATTAGTATTATTCTGATTAGGTTATGTTCTTTTAAGTCAAATTCTTAAACTAGCTAAATGAATGCTTCTTTTCTTCTATTCAGTGCCAGGTTGTGCTGCAAGGAAAGTCTAGAAACTTAATTATCAGAGAACTACAGAGAACAGTAAGTTTACAGTCCTGAACATTGCTTCTTTTGTTTTTTATAAGGTGTTCTTTTATTGAAATGCACTTTGGTTTTCACCGATAGTGATCTTTACTCCAGGTTCCTTCTTGACTCTTTGTTTTATTATAAAATTTAATACATCCACAGTGTGTTGCCTAATGTTATACAGTTCCATCAGAATCCAGATGTAAGTTTAATTCATTGTGCTGCACAGTTTATAACCTTAAGGCATAATGTCTCTTTAGAATCTAGATGTCAATTTGGCTGTCAACAATCTTCTGAGCCGTGATGATGAAGGTGACGAGAATGATGAAGATAGCCAGGATTCCTATATGCAAGGTAACTGGGAATCTTTGCTGTCTCACCTGGTAGTTGGATGTACTGTCCATAGAAAGTGAAGTTTTCTCGTGTCTGGAAGAAATATGATCGATGATTTGATGTGCTGTAATATTCAAAAGCTGTGTTTCACCTTTCATGCCTATTTTCCAAATGCAGTTCCCTGTTAATGATTGGTTGTTATCTTTGGTTTTGTTCCAGATGACCTGATATCGCTGCTTGATGCCGGCATCCATGCTGACCACCCTGGTTACATTATAGACGCAGACGCCATGTTTAACGAGGACATGTTTGGCTACTCTAGCTTGAGGTCACGTCCAAACAGAGGGCGGGGTACCAGTGAGTAGACTTAATGCATTAAAAATAACCAAATAGTAACCTTTAACATTCTGTGATATCAGCAATGGCTTCTCATCAAAGCTGGTAAAATTAGAACTTGGCTGGTTTATTTTGAATATTTGTTGTTAGTTTCTGACCACTATTTTGTGTTATAAGATTATTAGACCTTGGTGGAACAAAAGGCCCACCACTTGACCAAAGTTTTTTTTGGAAACTCTGTGTGTTGTAATACCATGATGGGGTATTAGTGCTCGCTTTGAAAGCAGAAAACCTTTCTTGATCATGATGGAACTCTTCTGTAATTAGAGATCATAAATAGAGTGCGTACAACAAAATGTGCCTCACTGTCTGAATTGCATCACTTTAACCGCTTCTGTTTTCTACCAACAGCAACTGACAGAGACAGCACTCTGGAGAGAGAACGCGAGTCCATGTTTCGACTGCGAGACCGGCGTTGGCTAGACAGCGCACTCCGTGATGAAAACGCCCTACGAAGTCTGGACCGCGACCGTACGGAAGGCCTTCTGGGGAACGAACCACTGAATAAAAAGAAGACCAACCCATCTCAGAACCCCATGTGTTTTGGAGAGGAGTTACAGTTCTGGAGTGTTAGGGTAAGATCAGGCATGGTTCTGGCCTTGGTTTCACAAAAAACTAACGTCAGGTTCCCTGGCTAAGAACTTAAATTACAAAGGTTACGTGGTCACCTGGGCACAACTTAGCCTATCAGGAGCAGTGTAACAGCACTCTCATCGAAATCCTAGTCAACTAGGCCACTGAACTGACTTAAGTTTTTTTGTGAAACTGGGACCTGGTCTGTTTGGGCTGGTCTGTCTTGGTACAAGCTGTCTCAGTGGACCATCTGGGTCCAGTTTCATCAACACTGGATTATGGTTGTTTTTAAGTGTTTTTCATATCTTCAGTGCCTTTATGATATACACCTGGTGGGAAAAAATTGTGTATTCTTCTGCATTTTGAGTAAATAATTAATAATTGGCATTATATCGCCCTGCTTCCATTATGGATTTCTCAAAATGCTCAGTGATACATTCTTGTTACCCAACAGATATATATTTATTAAAGGGGTTATAAGGATGCCAAAGAATTAAAAAAACTGTTGTGATGATTGTCCACTATACCGCAAAACCCGTGGTTTGCAACCTCACTAAAAGCAGGAAATATACAAAGAGTGGAAGTGGAGGAAAATTTTTCAGTTTTTTAAAATTAATTTAATTTCTTTTTCCTGGAATCGGTGAAAGTGAAACAAAACATGAGATGGTATAAATAACCTGTAGATGTCTCTGGTATCTTCCAGGACGGGCCTACCCCCAAGTTTATCCAGATAGCCAGCATGCACAGTGAGCTGGTGGCATTGAGCTCTACAGGTCAGCTGTTCCAGTGGAGGTGGATGGACATAGAGCCTTTCTACTGTGCTGAGGTGAGGCTCAGAAATCACCAAAACTATCATTGATTCATTTGTTTTAATCATAAAAAGCGTTAACAGATGCCAGTGAAATGAATACAATTCCATACATTTGCATTTAAAACAAGTGTTGACAAAAATTAAAGCTTAGAAGCACATTTCTTAGGCTGTCCTAATCTGCTGCAAGTTGATTTTGATTTGTTATTTTATTCAGTGTAGTGTAAAGAACCTGTAAATTGCAAATGGAAACATTTAATTTAATAAAATTATGATATTATTATTATTATTATAATTCCAGAGCCCTTACCTCCACCACCCTAAGACATCACAGCTAGGACTGGTGTCAGAGAAAATCATAGGACTGGCAACATGTAGTGTGAGGGCCTCTCTCTTCACAGAGTCTGGGAAGGTAAGTATGAGAGTCAAGAATGCTAAAAATATTTATTTATTTATTTATTTATTTATTTATTTATTTATTTATTTATTTATTTATTTATTTTTGGATAGACTTAAAGAGATTTTTAAAACATTTTTGTTTAGACTGTGCTATCATTAGGTTTGTATGATAAGCATACATTTTGTGTAATTTATATTAATTTATAATTGCATTGACTTACAGAATGTCAAAACGTTTTTGTGCAGAAAATGCTATCACAACTTTTGTATTTTAACTGTGCATTTTGATTTAAAATCTAAATTAAGTTGTAATTCTGTATAATGATTTCAACCACTGTATCTCAGGTGGCCACATTTGTTGATGATTCACTGGGGATAGTGGCAGCCAAGTTGGAACATGCTGCCCAGAGCTTTGCCGAATTCACCTCAGACAAAATTGTATCGCTCCACGCCTGCTCCCTGTATACGTGTGCCAGACTGGAGAGTGGGGCCCTCTATTGGTGGTGAGTTGAAACAGAATTTATTGCAAGGGGTGGGAGGGGTAAGGATTGGAAAAATGTAATTCTGCTGTTTATATTAGATAAAATGTAATATTGGTTTTAGTGATATAAGTTTTTCTTTAATATCAATAATGAAACAAGGTGTATAACTTCAAATTTCCTTAAAAACCTGAGTGTATAAATATTGTACTTGTTGTTTGAAGGGGAGTGATGCCTTTCGGCCAAAGAAAGAAACTGATCGAGAAAGCAAGAGCCAAGACCAAGAAATCCAAGCACAGTGCATCCACAGCCTCTGACATACTGTGTGGAAGTCAGGTAGGAGAGAGATTTGGGGGTGTGGGGGGGGGGGGGGCAGATAAATGAATTGAAAATTTACTAATATGACACTAGATAAAACTGAGAGATGATGTAAAGGAACCTTATGGTAAAAACAAGAGAGAGAGAAAGAGAGAGAGAGAGAGGGGGGTTTGGAGAGAGAGAGAGAGAGAGAGAGGTTTGTTACAGTGAGAGTGTGTGTTTGAAAGAGGAAGGAAGGGGGGTAAAAATGAATCAATCATGTAAATATTCTAACATCTCCAGCACAACATCCACAATACAAATCAGGATTAACATGTGCCCCCTGTATTCCAGTCCGTCGTTCACCCATGTCAACTGTACTATTCCAGGTCTGTCTGCGCAGCTGTCCCATGTACCACACTGGTGCGTTGGCCTTCACCACGGTGGGTGGGGTACCCAAGGTCGGTCAGCTGATGGAGAGTGCTTGGACTCTCAATGATAGCTGCAGATTTAAGATCAAAACCATTGTCAGGTAAGAGGCTGTGTTCACAAAACTGTAAACTAAGACTGTGTAATCTTAGACTTGATGTAAACTATTGTCAGGTAAGAGGCCGTGTTCACAAAGCTGTAGACTTTGACTTGATATAATCTTTGTTCTCACAAGGCACTGGTCAGTTTTATAAAGTTTCATGATGTCTTAGCGTATTTTGTTATGGCAATTACTCGGTTTAGTCTCACATTATATTGGTGAAATGTATGCCTATTGTGCATTTTGGTTGTGTTTCAGTGAGCCAAGAGTTGAGCTGAGACAGGAGAGTAAGAGTATGTCATGTGAGAGTAAACCTGACATGCCACCACCCCCATCTCCAGCCTCCTCGACATGCAGTGATCAGAGCGGACCCACCTTACGGAGCCCTGGCACTCTCAGTAAGACCAAGTAACACATGCTTGGGCACACACGCACATGCATGCACATACAGGCATAACCTAACACAAACTGGTATCTCTGACTCTACGTAAGACTTACACGAACACATGCATACAGGCACACACAAAACCCTAACTGTTATCTTGGACTCTGAGTGCAACTACCATAAGCTTGATCTTACTCACATACACATTTTATTAAAACTAACATATAGTTGCATGCAGGCAGGCACACGTACATGCAGGCACGTGCATAATTAAATACCTTGCCTTATACAAAGTGTATGTTTTGGTGATACAGCTGTCTGAACTCGATGGCAGCATTCATGGTGGATGCATCTTACTGAAAATTTTGCATTAAGAATGCTAATCCAAATCAGTTGTGTAACCAGGACATAATAAACAGCAGGAATCTGTTTTAAAACGTGTAAACAATTAGTAAGAGATATTTTAGACATTGTTGTGATGGAACAAAGCCTTCCATGTACTTCCGTGTACACACATTTTAGCATGCTTAGACGCGTACATCAACCTGTTAACTTCTAAACATCTCTCTCCACAGAGCGCAAGAAGCAGCAAACCCCAGTGAAAGAACTAATAGAGAACAAGAACGATGAGGAAGAGTGGGCATTGAAGGATGTCAGCTTCGTGGAAGATGTCAAGACAGTGCCCATGGGGCGCGTCCTGAAGGTGGACGGCGTGTACGTGGCGGTGAAGTTCAACAACAAGGAGGGAGAGACCAAGGACGATTCGGCAGTGCTGCTACAGGATTGTAGACTGATGAGGAAGGATGAGTTGATGGTAGGGGTTTTTGGATATGTTGAAGGTGGGGGGATGCAGAGGGGGGACTATTTGACTGTTAAATGGTTCTGAGGTTGAAATAGTCAGACATTTCAAATTTCTTGGCATACATATATCTGATGATCTTAAATGGCACATTAACATAGATGATATTGTCCGCAAAGATCAGCAAAGACTCTACTTTCTACGACGATTGAGGTCATTCTATGTCAACCAAGAACTGCTGGCAAAATTTTACCAGGCTGTGATTGAGAGTGTGTTAACACAATCTTTCACCGTCTGGTACAGTAGTGCTACAGTAGAGGACAAGAATCGCCTCAATCGCGTAGTAAAAACTGCCAGGCGCATTGTAGGTAGGGACCTGCCGTCTATTGAATGTTTGTATACGAGACGAGTGCTCAAGAAAGTAAAGTCAATCACGAGTGACCCTGGTCACCCAGCGAATAGCCTACTTATGCATATGTCAACAAGCCGACTGCGGTCATTAAAAGCAACCTCCACGCGCACTAAGAATAGTTTTTATCCATCAGCAGTACGTATTTTTAATGAACAAAATGTATTTTAATAATTCCACTGTATCACATTTTATCGACAGATCATACCAATTTTCATTTTATATTTGTATAAATATGACAATAAATTATTATTATTATTATTATTATAAAGATAAGAACTCAGGTTGAGCAGGTGTTTGGGGGGGGGGGGAGGGGGCAGATGGAACAGCTGTAGGATTGTTGTTTAAGTTAGGAACTTGGGGATTTTGTGTATATTCTGGGGGTGGAGAGGCAGGGGAGGGGGCAACTATTAGATGTTTATGGTAGGAACTCTGCATTTTTGTGTATTTTTAGGGTAGGGGGCTGGGGGAAACTATTAGACAGTTTATGGTAGAGATAGTAAAGATAGTCTTAGGTACATGTATATGTGTTAAGGTAAATATATATATGTCCATGTTGCAGGTAATCAAGGGCAGCGATACCCCCCCCCCCCCCCCCCTCCAATACCAGATTGCTTTCAGATTGTGTGTAGATAGATATAGGTATATATGTAAAGGTATAAATGTGTAGGTCTTTGTGTATAGGCATATATGTATATGTTTCAGGTGATCAAGGGCAGCAATGCCCCCAGGATCCCAGACTGTTTCCAGAAGGTCCCCAAGAAGGTGATGGTGCCAGACAGTGGACAGATACTGGCCATTACAGTGGACTGTCATGGTAGGAGGCAACTGCTTTTATGGTTAACACTCAGCTAGTTCTTACTGCACACCTCTTGAGTACAAACTGCCATAATAAAAATCTTCACTTCCTTTTACAATTTGCATAGTGAAATAGAGTATGTTTTAGCAATTTTCTTTGCCTTACTGTCCTCAATCTCTCTCAGGAAGCTCACTTATTTTGACATTTGTCTGTAAAAGGGACTGTAGTCTCATGTTGTACATGTGGCTGGGATTATATATAGACAGCCCCAGCTACCTGTACAGTTACCTGCATGATAACATCTACTGATCCCCTGGCTCTCCTGCCTCAGGTATCCACATGGTGGCGCGTGCAGGTAACAAGATGAAGTACATGGTCTATAACCTGAGTACTGGAAAGATAGACCAGGACCGTCTCTTTCCCACACATACTACTGCCTTCACTGGGAAGAGTGAGAGGAATATAGCTCTGATTAATGCAGGAGAGGTGGGTTACATGTGCCTGCGCATGTGCGCACACACACAATCACACAATGACACACGTTTTCATTGGAAAAATATTAAATATATAGCTCTGATTAATGCAGGAGAGGTGGGTTAAATGTGGTTGCACACACACACACATTCACACATACATACACACACACATTGTTTTTGTTGGAAAAATATTAAATATGAAGCTCTTGCAAATCATTTAATTTACTTTGTTATTATTATTATTATTGATAATCCAAAAAGTCCTCTGTGTTCCCCAGGACACACCGGTGGTGCTTCAGGACGGTAACGGTGCCCTGTACCCCCTGGTGAAGAACTGTGCTGAGGGTATCCGTGACCCCCTCTGGCTGGACTTGCCCCCCATGTCTGGCCTGGGGATGGGGGTACAGGGGCTCCACAACGTGGGACTGAATGCCAAGAACAGGGCTGTGGTCATTGTAGTGGCTTTAGAGGTAAGATGGAGGGGTGTCTGGTTGGGGCGGGGGGGGGGGATGGAATTTAACTTATGGGAGATTGTTTGTTGAAGTGCAGTAGACGTTGCCATGTTAGCATATGTGAATTATTGTCTTATCAGTCACCACAAACTAAGGTTTTAGAGAGCTATCAGATATACATTTAATTTTTAAAGTTATTGAAATTATAATTTGTTGAAAATTACTACTTCAAGGTTTGAAGTATCTTAGTTTGTTTATAAACAGGAAAGTTCCCAGTTTTCCTGTTTTAGTAACTTTATTGTCTTTTTTGTTGCTTTTCAAGCAAAATAAAACATGTTTCGTCAAATAATAATTGATTGATCATGATTACTATGTGTTGACTCCAGAACCAGCTGCTGATCCCAGCCATACTGAGGTGTGACAGTGACAGAGTGAAGGCAGTCCTCACCTCAGCTGAGCAAGAAACAAGTAAGTGGTAGTCACCTTTAGAATAGGAAAGATGCTTTATTTTATTTTATAACTTTGGTTTAATAAATGTAATGAAATCAAATAATTATTTCCCAAGAGCATGTTGAATTTATTAATCTACCCCCCCTCCCCCTTTGGTTGTGGTGATAAGAGGTGGGTTAGGAGAGAAAAGAAATATTAATGAGTCATAAATTTGCTGCACCTAAATCCTACAGTCCTTCTATGTGTCATAATTGCTAAAATTGGTGTGTTCAGTATCTTGCCTTAAACTAAGCAACAGCTGTCTCAAACTTGAATTTTTTCCTATAGATGGCAGCACCAAACAAAAGTTGATCCAGGATCTTCTTGGAGAGCGTTGTGATGGCAACAAGAACATCCTCCACACCACTGTGGCCGCCTGTGCTCCCACTTCAAACAAGGAAGAGAACGGTAAGCTTGTGTTATGTATAAGAAGAGAATGGTGAGCTTAAGTTATACACAAACTGTTGCTGCCTGTGGTCTCACACCAACAAAGATGAAAATAGTAATCTTAGGAAACCTTCCAAAGAAAAAATTGATGTTGGGGCAAAACTCCCTTTGTTAAGTGAGTGGAATCATATTACTGTGTAATTGAACTAGCACTAAAATTTATGATAGCATGTTATTGAATGAAAATATTGAATGCACAGCTATTGGAAATGAAGCTTTAAGTTCTGTTACAGCATAAGCCCATTTGCAGTTGAATTTGAAATTGAGAATTGAAATAGATAATTTGTAAGTAAACTATCAATAAACCCAAGAATGAGATCTAGATAATTTTAAAACAAATTATCATGTAATTATAGTGTGATATGGTCAGTGAATATTCATATTGATGTTCTTGTGATATTCCCAGATCCAAATTCTGTCACCACAGCAACTCCGTCAGCTCTGAGCTCTGCCATAGAGGCTATCAATGCTGTGAGCAGTGCTGTGGATGCTCTGACATCTATACACAACCGAGGCAGTGGCAGTGAAACTGCTGACAGGCTGGCAGCTAGGAGGTATGACAGTCTTTCCATGCTTGTACTCTGTGTACGTGTGTGTGTGTGTGTGTTTGTGTGTGCATGTGTGTGTACATGCATGCTTGCAAGCAGCAGTTATGACGTCACAAATGTGGCAGCAAGTATTAACCTCTGCTCACTTCCATATGTTTGTCCATGCAGGAGGATGTGTGTGTGTGTAGTAATCATGGTCAATAAACTGAGTATGTTATATTGCCTTATATCTTACTACACTCACCCATTTTTCAGTGTCAGTCTACGTGAGATGATGCGTCGCGCGACATCTGCCGCCAGAGCCTTCAGTAACATGGACCCCAGGGAGCAGAGTGGGGAGAGAGAAGAACCACCCCCGGGGCTTCCTATCCCCACCCTCAGCTGGCCGCCAGACCCCCAGGAGTTCACCCCTCTGAGAGCAGGTAACCTGGACTGCTACCACTAGCTAGATATATATAATAGTACTAACTCAGAGGATGTTGATGAGAGCAATGATTGATTTAAATGTCCTGAAATAAAGAATATTGATAGGTATGAAAGAAAGTGAGAGAGAGAGCCCATATTCATTTGATGATATTGTAATTATTACCAAGTTAAGGCAATAAATTTATTCATAAATTGGCCACACTATACTTTAAAGGAGATATTAGGTAGAAGCTGTGACTGCTTGAGCCATCTCACCTGCATAGAGAGTCAATTTAAGTGTAAGATATTACTCTGATATGATTGTATCATGACTTAAAATATTCTCATTCTGAGATTAAATGCTCGTTTACCAAAATGTCTCTTTTCCACGCGTTCTAGAGCCAGAGAAGCCTCATTCCCGCCCTCCCAGTAACCCCCCTACCCCAGGGCCCGGCCCCAGTGGGAGCAGTGGAGGGGGTGTGGGTGGCACCCCTCTCCCAGAGACCCCTCTGGACCCTATGTCTGTGCCCCCAGTCCGCCTGGAGGAGAAAGAGAGGAAGACCAACTCCCAGCAGATCCTGAAGCTGATTTGTGACAGTCCAGTGCTGCAACCTTATCTCTTTGACCTCCTCTCGGCTAAGTAAGGAGCCCCAAGTCTCCACTCTGCCCTAAGTTCCTCAGTTTTTTTTTTTTTAGAATTATATAAATTATTTTCCAGTAAATATAAAGTGCTCGTGTCTGGGTGGAGTTCAAAGAATTGCACGTGTATTTTGTCTATTTTGTAAAACATTTTGAAAATTTACATATTTATAATATAAAATGAGATAAAATATAACAAGGTGGTCCTATTTCTTCTCACTGTGCCCTCTCCTTTTTCATGAACTGGGGTCTCTGTTTGTGTTTTATATATTTTAAGTGTGGTGTTATTGCAGGAACGCAGAGGGCTGCACGCCATTCATGCAGGCTGTGTGTTGTAGAGCATACACCGCAGCACTGGTTATTATGGACGCCTGTAAGAAGGTCAGTACGAAGGATGGCCGTCTGGACAAGGACATGTTGATGCTGACCATCTACCCCCCAGGATCCAGCCTGGACAACTCTCCACTCCATGTGCTCTGCTGTAATGACACCTGTAGTTTTACCTGGACAGGTGCTGAACATATCAACCAGGTGAGTGGCTGTTTATCTCTCACACCTGACAAATCCACAATAATGTTTCCATTTTGAGTAAATGGCATACCTGACATATTCATTTCTTTGCTTTAATTAACAGAAGTAAATTCACCATGCTGTGTATATTGAAAAACAGAATCCTAGACACAATGTACATCTGCTTATACCAGGTTCATCTCTCTCTCTCTCTCTCTCTCTCTCTCTCTCTCTCTCTCTCTCTCTCTCTCTCTCTCTCTCTCTCTCTCTCTCTCTCTCTCTCTCTCTCTCTCTCTCTCTCAAGTACACATATTATATATCTTGCATATCTTGTTCCCTGTGTAGGACATATTTGAGTGTAAGACATGTGGTCTACTAGGAACCCTATGCTGCTGTACGGAGTGTGCCCAGGTGTGTCACAAAGGACACGACTGCAAGTAAGTCCTACCCTCTCAAATGTTACACTGTCAGAGTGTAACACTGTCAGAGTGTAACTGTTACAGAGTAGCCTCTTAGATACGTGTGAAAATAATAAGTTGAAACTATTTGAATTTTTCTGCAATTTGTCAAGAAATAGATAAATAAATAGTAGGAATAACATTGACTGTTATTGTTGAAAAAAATGAAATACAGTATTTTAAGCATTAGTGAGTGATAATAAAGTGATAGTATATAAATTCAAAAGGTCAGTGAATGATATTATAAAAGAAGCAAAAAGATGAATAATGATGCATAAAATTCAGTTAAATAACAAGATGAAATAGCATGCAATTATCTAAAAAAGAATTAAATGAATTTTGAGTGAACTGAAATTAAAGATCAAGCCCTAGATCTTCTGTTATTGATTTTCCACATTATCTCCCAGGTTAAAGAGGACCTCCCCCACTGCCTACTGTAATAATGATTTTCCACATTATCTCCCAGGTTAAAGAGGACCTCCCCCACTGCCTACTGTAATAATGATTTTCCACATTATATCCCAGGTTAAAGAGGACCTCCCCCACTGCCTACTGTAATAATGATTTTCCACAATATCTCCCAGGTTAAAGAGGACCTCCCCCACTGCCTACTGTAATAATGATTTTCCACATTATCTCCCAGGTTAAAGAGGACCTCCCCCACTGCCTACTGTAATAATGATTTTCCACATTATCTCCCAGGTTAAAGAGGACCTCCCCCACTGCCTACTGTAATAATGATTTTCCACATTATCTCCCAGGTTAAAGAGGACCTCCCCCACTGCCTACTGTAATAATGATTTTCCACATTATCTCCCAGGTTAAAGAGGACCTCCCCCACTGCCTACTGTAATAATGATTTTCCACATTATCTCCCAGGTTAAAGAGGACCTCCCCCACTGCCTACTGTAATAATGATTTTCCACATTATCTCCCAGGTTAAAGAGGACCTCTCCCACTGCCTACTGTAATAATGATTTTCCACATTATCTCCCAGGTTAAAGAGGACCTCCCCCACTGCCTACTGTAATAATGATTTTCCACATTATCTCCCAGGTTAAAGAGGACCTCCCCCACTGCCTACTGTAATAATGATTTTCCACATTATCTCCCAGGTTAAAGAGGACCTCTCCCACTGCCTACTGTAATAATGATTTTCCACATTATCTCCCAGGTTAAAGAGGACCTCCCCCACTGCCTACTGTAATAATGATTTTCCACATTATATCCCAGGTTAAAGAGGACCTCCCCCACTGCCTACTGTAATAATGATTTTCCACATTATCTCCCAGGTTAAAGAGGACCTCCCCCACTGCCTACTGTAATAATGATTTTCCACATTATCTCCCAGGTTAAAGAGGACCTCCCCCACTGCCTACTGTAATAATGATTTTCCACATTATCTCTGAGGTTAAAGAGGACCTCCCCCACTGCCTACTGTAATAATGATTTTCCACATTATCTCCCAGGTTAAAGAGGACCTCCCCCACTGCCTACTGTAATAATGATTTTCCACATTATCTCCCAGGTTAAAGAGGACCTCTCCCACTGCCTACTGTAATAATGATTTTCCACATTATCTCCCAGGTTAAAGAGGACCTCCCCCACTGCCTACTGTAATAATGATTTTCCACATTATCTCCCAGGTTAAAGAGGACCTCCCCCACTGACTACTGTAATAATGATTTTCCACATTATCTCCCAGGTTAAAGAGGACCTCCCCCACTGCCTACTGTAATAATGATTTTCCACATTATCTCCCAGGTTAAAGAGGACCTCCCCCACTGACTACTGTAATAATGATTTTCCACATTATCTCCCAGGTTAAAGAGGACCTCCCCCACTGCCTACTGTAATAATGATTTTCCACATTATCTCCCAGGTTAAAGAGGACCTCCCCCACTGCCTACTGTAATAATGATTTTTCACATTATCTCCCAGGTTAAAGAGGACCTCCCCCACTGCCTACTGTAATAATGATTTTCCACATTATATCCCAGGTTAAAGAGGACCTCCCCCACTGCCTACTGTAATAATGATTTTCCACATTATCTCCCAGGTTAAAGAGGACCTCCCCCACTGCCTACTGTAATAATGATTTTCCACATTATCTCCCAGGTTAAAGAGGACCTCCCCCACTGCCTACTGTAATAATGATTTTCCACATTATATCCCAGGTTAAAGAGGACCTCCCCCACTGCCTACTGTAATAATGATTTTCCACAATATCTCCCAGGTTAAAGAGGACCTCCCCCACTGCCTACTGTAATAATGATTTTCCACATTATATCCCAGGTTAAAGAGGACCTCCCCCACTGCCTACTGTAATAATGATTTTCCACATTATATCCCAGGTTAAAGAGGACCTCCCCCACTGCCTACTGTAATAATGATTTTCCACATTATCTCTGAGGTTAAAGAGGACCTCCCCCACTGCCTACTGTAATAATGATTTTCCACATTATCTCTGAGGTTAAAGAGGACCTCCCCCACTGCCTACTGTAATAATGATTTTCCACATTATATCCCAGGTTAAAGAGGACCTCCCCCACTGCCTACTGTAATAATGATTTTCCACATTATCTCCCAGGTTAAAGAGGACCTCCCCCACTGCCTACTGTAATAATGATTTTCCACATTATCTCCCAGGTTAAAGAGGACCTCCCCCACTGACTACTGTAATAATGATTTTCCACATTATCTCCCAGGTTAAAGAGGACCTCCCCCACTGCCTACTGTAATAATGATTTTCCACATTATCTCCCAGGTTAAAGAGGACCTCCCCCACTGACTACTGTAATAATGATTTTCCACATTATCTCCCAGGTTAAAGAGGACCTCCCCCACTGCCTACTGTAATAATGATTTTCCACATTATCTCCCAGGTTAAAGAGGACCTCCCCCACTGCCTACTGTAATAATGATTTTTCACATTATCTCCCAGGTTAAAGAGGACCTCCCCCACTGCCTACTGTAATAATGATTTTCCACATTATATCCCAGGTTAAAGAGGACCTCTCCCACTGCCTACTGTAATAATGATTTTCCACATTATCTCCCAGGTTAAAGAGGACCTCCCCCACTGCCTACTGTAATAATGATTTTTCACATTATCTCCCAGGTTAAAGAGGACCTCCCCCACTGCCTACTGTAATAATGATTTTCCACATTATATCCCAGGTTAAAGAGGACCTCCCCCACTGCCTACTGTAATAATGATTTTCCACACTATCTCCCAGGTTAAAGAGGACCTCCCCCACTGCCTACTGTAATAATGATTTTCCACATTATCTCCCAGGTTAAAGAGGACCTCCCCCACTGCCTACTGTAATAATGATTTTCCACATTATCTCCCAGGTTAAAGAGGACCTCCCCCACTGCCTACTGTAATAATGATTTTTCACATTATCTCCCAGGTTAAAGAGGACCTCCCCCACTGCCTACTGTAATAATGATTTTCCACATTATATCCCAGGTTAAAGAGGACCTCCCCCACTGCCTACTGTAATAATGATTTTCCACATTATATCCCAGGTTAAAGAGGACCTCCCCCACTGCCTACTGTAATAATGATTTTCCACATTATCTCCCAGGTTAAAGAGGACCTCCCCCACTGCCTACTGTAATAATGATTTTCCACATTATCTCCCAGGTTAAAGAGGACCTCCCCCACTGCCTACTGTAATAATGATTTTCCACATTATCTCCCAGGTTAAAGAGGACCTCCCCCACTGCCTACTGTAATAATGATTTTCCACATTATATCCCAGGTTAAAGAGGACCTCCCCCACTGCCTACTGTAATAATGATTTTCCACATTATATCCCAGGTTAAAGAGGACCTCCCCCACTGCCTACTGTAATAATGATTTTCCACATTATCTCCCAGGTTAAAGAGGACCTCCCCCACTGCCTACTGTAATAATGATTTTCCACACTATCACCCAGGTTAAAGAGGACCTCCCCCACTGCCTACTGTAATAATGATTTTCCACATTATCTCCCAGGTTAAAGAGGACCTCTCCCACTGCCTACTGTAATAATGATTTTCCACATTATCTCCCAGGTTAAAGAGGACCTCCCCCACTGCCTACTGTAATAATGATTTTCCACACTATCACCCAGGTTAAAGAGGACCTCTCCCACTGCCTACTGCGACTGCTGGGAGAAATGTAAGTGTAAAGCTCTCATAGCGGGCAACCAGACGGCGCGCTTCGATCTACTCCACCGCCTCCTCTCTGACACAGACCTGGTGAAACATCCCAATAACAGGGGGGAGAACATTCTGCTGTTCCTGGTGCAGAGGGTGGGCAGGCAGCAAGTGGAACAGCGCCAGTATCGGCCCTCCAGGAATAGGACTGCAGCCAGGAAAACACCCATATCTGAAACTGGTGAGTAAGATTATCATGGTTGTTATATGTTGTCAGAAAACACCCATATCTGAAACTGTTGAGCTAAATTGTCATTGCTATAAATTGCCAAATAAGATTTGAAATTTCTTCTGATCACAGTAACTGGATTGAAAAAGATGAATTGATTCCTGCTTTCCTTGTTCTTGTCTGATGCCCTTGATTCCACTTTACTCGATCATTTGATTACAAAAACTAATGCTCTAAATTGATTATATAAACTGAAATATTTGATAGCGTTAGGTTAAGTTCACCACCATATCACAGTAAAAGAATGATAACATGTGTCAATTAATAGTATTTGATAGCCTTAGTCTATTCCTGTGTTCTAGAGCCAGAGATGCCGGACCATGACCTGGAGCCCCCAAGGTTTAGCAGACGAGCTCTGGAGAGGATCCTGAACGACTGGACTGCAGTCAAGGCTATGATGCTGACTGGGGCCAAACAGAAAGCTAGGTATTGTAAATTTAAGTGGTTTACATGTGGCTCACTGGTGTTATGTCAGCTTAGTGATATCTGTCTTTTTTAAGCGATGAGAATTTAAGGAATAAAGTTGACAGCAAACTATTTCCATAACCTATTAGATAAATTAAATTTCTTCTGTTGTGTAAACAGCTAGAAGTAACTAATCCATATCATACTTTCTACTTCCAATTTTATGAAATGTCTGTACATATGCTAGTGTTGCTGTCTATGTGTGTACTGTCTGTACATATGCTAGTGTTGCTGTCTATGTGTGTACTGTCTGTACATATGCTAGTGTTGCTGTCTATGTGTGTACTGTCTGTACATATGATAGTGTTGCTATGTCTGCACATATGCTAGTGTTGCTGTCTATATGGGTACTGTCTGTACATCCACTAGTCTTCCTGTCTATGTATGTAATGTCTGTACATATGCTAGTGTTGCTGTCTATGTGTGTACTGTCTGTACATCCACTAGTCTTCCTGTCTATGTGTGTTCCAGCTGTACAGACCTGCTGTTTGAGGACCAGGCCTACCTGAATAGCCAGAGCAGCACCATGAGACTGGACAAGTTCACACACTGTCTGCTGGTCAAGTGCTCGGTAGAGGTGAGTCACTGGACACTGGCTAGTTTATTAACAATGGTCAACTGTCTACAAATTAGGGATTTTTGAAACCAGCTCAAGATTGAAATTTTAATTATCGCTATAAAACACAAGAAAAACCTCCCAAGTTGAGTTTGTGAACGTAATTGTCTTGTAATGATCATCATGATCACAACCTTTTATGATTGTGTATTAGAAACATGTGGGGAGAGAATTGTTGTCTGTGTACAATACTGTTTTGTGCGTGGGTGCGTGCGTGGATATTAATTAAGAATATGTACAATGTTTTCTTTTTCTTTCCATCCTCAGATGTTAGACACTCTTCTCACTACCATGATTCGCGAGATGCAGAATGACAGTGTGGAGGGACGTAAGATGGAGGCCAGAGACATTGCGCGGAGATTCATACGCTCGGTGGCACGTGTTTATGTGGTGCTGAATGTAGAGATGATACCTCAGACCAATAGGAGGAGATGGTAAGGAAATCTTTCCCAGAGACACCAGTTCAAAAGATTAAGACTTATCCACTGATGAGATTTTTACTTTTGTCAGAATTCTGACTTTTTCGGGGTCATTTGGGTCATTCTTGTGAATCTTGTATTCTGGATCCCTGGCCAATTTTTCTGCTTTTTCAGTGAGAACTGGTTTCATCCCTGCTTATTTTAGATTTTTTTAAAAAGACAGAAAATATCTAATTTCATTTAATTATTGTCTCAGTTCTAAACTTACTCAAAAAAGTTATTTAAGACAATGCTGGTTGGATTCTCACTGTATACCTTCACTTTGGTGTTTCAGTATTGTGGTATCCCAGCCCATGGTGAAGTGCAAACGTTCCTTCCAAGCTCTGATCACAATAGCCATAGAGGAGCTGTGTGAGACAGCAGACTCCCTGCTAGCACCTGTCAGGATGGGCGTGGCCAGACCCACAGCGCCATTTAATATGGTGGCGTCCAATATAGACGCTATACAGGTACTGGCCTATTGCCCTGTCACACTGGGACAGCTTTATTTATGATTTCTTCACAAGATTTTATACAACAGTACTGTTGTCCTGAAAGGTTTTTATGTACCTGGCGTTTATGTTTGGTGGTTCTAGCCAGTAAATCTTTTTCAAAGTTAAATGCATTTGAAACACCAGGTCGGATTATTTTGAATTTTCCAAAAAATTTAATCTCACATATTTTATTTAGAATGTCTCCAAACATTGATTTCATAGTTCTACAAACAGCTTATACATCTTTTTGTTAAAGTAACTTGATGAAGTCCAGTGATTCTTCACATAAAAAAAATAGATTTATCACCCTATGAGCACAATAACTAACAGAAATGTCTCGCTCCCCCAGGGCAGTGAAGAGATCTTTTCTGTTGACCCTCTGCCTCCCAGGCCCTCCACAGATCCCTTCATGCAGTCTCCAGCCTACATCCCCAGCCCACAGAGGGTTAACGAGGCCGTCCAGGCTCTTGACGTGGACGAGGATGATGTAGCGGATGTGGAAGAGGTAGTAGTAATATAATGTTTGTTTGTTTGTTTGTTTGATATTTGTTTGTTCATTACAGAACAACTTCAAGATGAAAATTTTTTTAATCAAAATGTCACCTTTTCTTCTTTATGGTAAAATGTTGTATTCATGTAAATGTGGTTTACTATTTAAAAAACTTATTATTGTGGACAAAACGGGTAAATAAGACTGACATTATTATCTGTATTTCACATGCTTTAACAAATGAACAATGCAAAAGGCACCACCTGGGCTACTGTCCCTATGACCACAGTTGCTATAGTTACAGTTGCCTGGTTACTTTCAGGTGGACATTGTACTTGGAGACCAGGATGAGGACCAGCACTCTGACCAGCATTCAGACCAGGAAGATGACGTTGACGTCCCCCTGGACAGTCACTCAGGGCCGGGAGGTGGACAGGCCAGAGAGCAGGCTGATGGTAATAATAATAATAACAAGTTTATTAATACAAAGCCAACAAGATGAGTTCCAAAATAAAACAGAAGTTTGATAAGGGAAAAAAAGGGATTAATTTGTCAGTTGAACAGAAATGCCCTAGTAGATGTTTACCTACACAAAAGAGGTTGTTTTTATCTCTGTTTTTCTTTTCGTCACCAGCCTCAAAAATTCTCAATGGTTTATGATGAAATTTTTCAGGATAGGTCAGAAATGGGCAAACTTCAAAGTGATTAGATTGTAATGATGATCCATTTATCAATTATGTTCACTTGTGTTCTGTGGCATTTGAAACCTTCGTACTGTTATCTTTATCTTTCTCTTCAGTGGCTGGTGAAAGCGACATGGACCTGGACCTTCTAGCAGAGTCTGAGAGTGACAGCGAGAGTAGTCATAGCAACCAGGATAACACCAGTGTTCAGAGAAGTGCTGTTACCGCGGCAACAGCTGGCTCTGATGCAGGTAATGCACTCTGTCCACTCTGTGTGGTTTTTAGGCCCGGTGTCCCAGTGGGTGTTGGTCTTAGCAGGAAATTAAGTCTACTTTGATAGTATAAGTATTTAGAAGATCATATAATATGAAAGCATTGGGCCTATTTCATAGTTTTAGTTTCTTTACAAATTCATTGTACATTTCAGGTGTTGGTAGTTTGGCCTACTTTTCAGAAGAAGAAGGAGAATCATCCAATCAGGATGATGATGATGAAAGTGAGGCTGCAGAGAGTGAGGAGCATGACCAGGATGACACAGGATTTATTGATGAACAATTGGAAAGACGAAGCACCACAGGTATGTTTACTCACTGCCTGTGAGATATCAGCTAGGAAATATTAGCAGTTATCAATGACAGCAGCATGAATTTTAGGCCAGAATAATCATATTCAAATGTCTTTACATACTGGCTTGTTGCTTCTGAACTTGAGCATTATATGACAAAGGTTATAATTTATGCCAATCAGAAATAAATGCTTAACAAATCTTCACTGCATCACATACCCTAACATGAAATGTCAAAATTCAACTGACTAGATGCCTAGACAAACTGATGGTCTGATGTCCTATAAACATACACGTCGGGATTTTCTGAAAATAAAGAAGTTGGCTTGTAATGGAAGTAAAGCAATGGGCAAATGGCAGTACCAGTACCAATGAATAAAGTTTCTAAGATGGCATGACCCATTCCAGTCATCATGATGTATACTATTGTGGTCTATTTCAGGTACAGGTGGTCAAAGGATCTTTTTGACACCTCAGACCATGCAGTGGGCAGTGCGGGAGAGACAGCCCGCAGCCACGCCCACCTTCACCAACCCTGTTACCATGGGAACTGCCGGAGGAGCAACCACAGGTTGTTGTTCTTCTCCTTATTATTTATGTTATCATTATCATCATAAGTTGGCATAAAAGGTAGACACCTATATCATTCAACTTGCAAATCATTTAAGAAATGATGTTTTGTACCTGCAATATGCTATGGAACAAATATAGAATAGTTGATAAAACAGAATAATTATCGATTTTTTTTATGAAATTTACTCCCCACTGCTGCCCTGCTTGAGCAGTAGGGATTAATGTCTTCCAGATTCATCCATAAATCTGGATATTCGGTTCTTGTACTTATGCTCCCTGACCCCCAAATAGACCAGAGTGTCTTCAGGACTTCAGGTCAGGATATATAAAATGTCCACTTATTTCTCTGCCCCAGGGTCCAGCGGGCTGATCTACATAGACCCGTCTACTCTACGTCACAACAACCGTAGGATCACAACCACCAATCAGACCACCACAAAAGAGTCGGACATCACCGTGTCCACCACGGCCAGTCAGCTGGCCCGCGCCTTTGGGATCGTGATTCGCCAGATTTCGGACCTCCTTACCATCCTCCAGGACTACCACGCCCTGGCCCCTAACCTGCCCCGCACCCTGGATATACAATACCAAGAGATGATGGAGTTACAGGTGGGCCACTGGTTTACATAGTCAGGGACCCCGGGGAGAATTAGTTTGATTTGTGTGAAATTTTCTATTAATCGCACATATCTGACATTTGAAGTTGCATTTACGTAAAATAACCTTTTTTTGTACAGACGTAATTAAATAAGTTAAATTAAAAATGGTTGATCTAAAAGATCATATATGTTCAAGAAAACAGAATGTGTAAGAGAGAGTTTAACATATGTACTTCTTTCTGTGTCAATGTGTGTGTTTAAACTCCTTGAAACACTCTATTTATATATTATTTTGTCTGTATCCAGATGCATGTAGAACATCGCCTCAAGGAGACCTGGGATTGGCTCATCACCATCATGGACTCCACGGAGGCACAGCTTCGCTACGGGTCCATCGTCAGTGGCAACACGGACCCTGCTCATGCCGCACACCCAATGCACGGCACGTTTCTGCGCACACAGCGGGAACGCAAGGCAGAACAGCCAGCACGTATGTTGTTACCAAATTTGTACATTTCCTGCTTGATTGAGTTGATGTGTAAGTCAGTGTAAATTGAAATTGTAGCAGATTCGGTTTGATTTTGTCTACTTGGTGTCAGTACAGGAGGTCAGTAAGGAGATGCGGAGAATTTTACCCTTGCATAATGATATTAGAATAAGGTAATTTAACTGGAAATATTTGAATGTTAAAAAAAAAAGAAAAAAAATTAGCACTGTGGCTAATTGAATATTGCTAATAATCTTATAATAATTGTCACCACAGGCACAGATGGCAACTCCGCCAGGCGAGATTTTCTGAACTATGCTCTCTCCCTGATGCGCTCACACAATGATGAGCAGTCAGACGCCATGCCAATCATTGACATATCAGCACTGAAACATGTTGCATTTGTGCTAGACTCTCTTGTGTATTACATGCGGAGTGGCGCTGATACTGAGACGGATGTGATTAAAGATGGCGCCTCCATCTACTCTTGGCAAGAGCATGACGAGAATGATAACGATGAGCATGAGGATGATCCAATCAGTAATACAATCTCCATGGAGACAGACAGCGTGGAGGGAGACGGAGAAGGTGCTAGCAAAGTGGGGAGGAAACACCCGTTTTTCCAGAGATCAGATTCGACCACGTTTCTAGGCTGTCCTGCTCCAGACCCCTTCAGCACCCCTCTCGTGGAGGCCCTGCCGATGGCAGATATTCCGCACCTGCTGCAGCCTAACTCACGCCGCGAGGAGCTGTTTGGTAACCCTAGGCAACCCTTCTCAACCAATCAGATGGGGTATGGTGGAAATGGAGATGCAGCCATGCAGAGTCCCTTTGACAGGTGAGTAATTGTAGGGAATCCTGATTTCTAAAGTAACAACTTATGACTACTATTGCTTTTACTAATAATTTATCTTTGGTCAACGTAGGCTGGAATTTTTGTCTACAGATGAAAACCAAATTTCTGGTGAAAGTTCTTTTATCAGGCATGAGATATTTCTGCAGAGTCACTGTCTTTTCATTCACAGATGATGGATCCAGTGATTTAACCAGATTTATTACTGCTGTGATATGAAATGTACAAAGATTTTTGTTTCAAAGCCAGGCTGTCTGTTATGATAACCAGACCTTTGTTCTAACAGCCCCCACACGTTGTCGTGTTCCAGACTTCCCACCCACCTGTCTCTGTCAACACGCTGTGCTGCTGACACCAAGTCCTCCCAGCTGGTGGCGCCATCACACACCAATATGGCGTCTGAAGTACCGCCATGTTCTGCAGGACCCAGTACAGCCAGTACAGAGTCCATGGCAGGGGGCGTGGCAGGAGGGGCCTCATCCAGCACCAGTGTGATCGTACGGCCCAGCTTGGCACCAGTGGCGCCCTCACAGCATGGTGGTTCTACCAGCAGTGGGGCGGCACCTTCCATGTCACTGGGAGCTCTCCTGCATGACATTCAGTCTGTCCCCCAGGACTTGTCTAAGAAAGGTGGCGCCACTGAGAGGGGATCAATTCCACCCCTCCTCTCCCAATCTAGCCCCGTCTCTCAACCGAGTGTCATCGTCCACGCTGGCTCCAGTCAGACCTCTCTGCTGCCCCCTGGTGGAGGAGGTGGTGCTGGTAGCATTGGGAGGATGACAGGAGAGGTCAGCGCTAGTCAAAGCTTTAGCACCTCAAGCCTCA
This sequence comes from Lingula anatina, assembly GCF_051362555.1. Taxonomy (NCBI): domain Eukaryota; kingdom Metazoa; phylum Brachiopoda; class Lingulata; order Lingulida; family Lingulidae; genus Lingula; species Lingula anatina. The sequence goes on along the minus strand of NC_141774.1, from coordinate 11,325,070 downwards.
GTGGCGGAACCAGTGCCAGCCAGTCTGCCACCTCGAGTTCAGGAGAACCAGGTTCTTCTGTCAGCGAGAGGTAAGATACATCTTTGTTGTGATGGCATTAAACATAAGTTTGAGTCCAACTCTTCAGCTGGATGTTGATATTGGGCCATTCTACAAAAATTGTCCCTTGTGTCATTTACATTACCTGAAATATTTGTATAATGCTGACTTGTGCCATTACTTCCTCTGCAATATATTCTATATAAAAAGAAATCCACAGTAATTAAAAAGTGATAAGCAAATATTACACAAAATGAGTTGCTAAATGGACATGGAATGACCCTTTTGTTATTATTATTATTATTATTATTATTATTATTATTATTATTATTGTTGTTGTTGTTGTTTCAGCTCTGTTCCCTTGCCATCCAGCTCTCTGCAGTCAGACACCACAGTGGATCTAGTGGGTGCTAATGAAAACGTGTCCAACACTGTTGTTGTAGAGACTTCCAGTGTACAGCCTAATATAAGCACTGCCAGGTAGAATTTACATTTACTTATAGTAAACATTCTCTCATACAATTTTGGTAAGATGGTTTTACTTCCATTTGATGCACAGTTTAATAGAGCTAACACTTTAAGACAACCATGCAGGCAAGAAGTGACTGTGAATACAAAAGATCTGATTACCATTTTAAAATAATTCTTATTATTTATTATTATTATTATTTTACATTTTGCATCAAGTTTTCTGTCTATTTTTGTGATATCTAATGGTTTAGATATTATTGTGAATATTTGACATCAACTGTTGCACGATTTCAGAACCCAGAACACATTAGGCCAGATGGTGTCACATGACATCCTGCTGGGAAGATGGCGGCTCACCCTGGACCTGTTTGGGCGCGTGTTCTGCGATGACGTGGGCGCAGAGCCAGGGTCAGTGATCAGTGAACTTGGTGGATTCCCAGTAAAGGAGAGCAGGTTTAGGAGAGATATGGAGAAATTGAGGAATTCCCAGCAGAGGGATTTATCTCTAGAGGTCAGTGAAAAGTTTTCTGTTTGTTTATTGTTTTTATATGTATATATCATTTAGTGTTCTTTTTTTTATTTTATTCCTCTTTTAACTAAGGAACCATGAGTTTTCAATGCAACAGTAATTTCTCTCTACAAGTATGAAAATTATCTTATTGATCTAAATACAAGCTGTGTGACTATCAAGGTTACCGACCAAGTGTTCACCGTCTGTGATATTCTTGATTGTAATTATCTCCGATATGCAGGAATAATTACACTGGTGCATACAACTTGTCTTGTAAGTGGTTTTTACTTAAAATAAATTATGCTATTGTAATACATAAAGAGAGATGTTTTTTTTTGTGTCAGGTTGAGCGAGATCGTAACAGCCTGATACAGCAGACAGTGAAGCAGCTAAACACTCACTACAACAGGAAGACAGGGACGGAGCAGCCGCTGGCCGTACATAGAATTAAAGTGGCATTTAAAGATGAGCCGGGAGAGGGCTCTGGGGTCGCCAGGAGTTTTTACACGGCTTTCGCACAGGCGGTGACATCTAGTGAGAAATTGCCGAGTCTGGAGGGGTGTCTTGTTGGAACAAAGGGCATGCAGTATAGTAAGTTTGTGCTTTGTTTTAGTTATTGTAACCAGGCAAATGGTTTAATCTGCCTCCTGATAGTTAAATATTGTTCAAGTTTTATGGGCTACTTCAAATTGGCAGGAAGGTCAGTAGCATCCACAACTAATCAACTTATTTCTCTTAGATCTGATGCAGAGGCTTCGATCAAGAGAACGAGAAAGAGAACGTGAGAGAGAACGTCTACGGAACCTCAGTCGCCAGCGCAGCCGGGAAGCCAGACGAGCACTGAATTATGATGCACCTCCATTCTACCTGCCAACAGATGGCGGCACCCAAGATAGCACCACCGACACTGACCACTTCTCTGCTCACAGGAGACAACTGGGAGAGAGACTGTTCCCTAAAGTAGCCAATCTACAACCTGTAAGTAGAGAGTTAGTGACAGGGATATTATAATACAATATAATATATACAACTGAGAGAGAGACTGTTCCCTAAAGTAGCCAATCTACAACCTGTAAGTAGAGAGTTTGTGACAGGGGTATTATAATATAATATAATATTATACAACTGAGAGAGAGACTGTTTCCCAAAGTAGCCAATCTACAACCTGTAAGTAGACAGTTAGTGACAGGGATATTATAATACAGTATAATATATACAACTGGGAGAGAGACTTTCCTAAATTAGCCAATCTACAGCCTGTAAGTAGAGATGTAGTGACAGGGGTATTATAATACAATATAATATATACAACTGGAAGAGAGACTTTCCTAAATTAGCCAATCTACAGCCTGTTAGTAGAGATGTAGTGACAGGGGTATTATAATACAATATAATATATACAACTGGGAGAGAGAAAATTAACATACAAAAACCAACTTGAGTAGACAAATCTGCACCAGTCTATGAAACTTGGGAAGTGTATTGCATATGAAATTTAATATCTTTATTCTTTTTGCTGGATATATAACGCAAAGCAAAATTATAAACAAGATGTTTCTTTGTTCTTTTAATAAAGTCAAACTTTTTCTTTGTTCTAGTCTTTGGCCCCTAAGATCACAGGCATGCTGCTGGAACTGTCCCCGGCCCAGCTCCTGATGTTACTGGCCTCTGAGGAGAGCCTAAGACAGAGAGTGGACGAGGCGGTGGACATTATTATGACCCATGGGAGGTAAGGAGAGAGAGAGAGAGATGAAGTCCAAGACTGGATTAAGCATTGGACAAGGAGGTGAAGGGGGGCTAAAGAATGGTTTGGACAATTATTGTACCACCAGCGTTAGCGCTGGCGGTACACATGGTTTCGGTCCCGTCCGGATCGTTCCGTTGGCTCCGCCGGCTCCGCCGGACGGCTACCGTTACCGCTTCTCCTCCTAGACGGTAAGGGCCCCCGTACCCATCTCATGGATTTAGGTCACCTATAATCTCAACTCGTTCCACGTAAAATTTGGGCTTTGTCGGTATTGGGGTCTGGGTGTGGCACTCATTGCAATGCACCCTTGTCTAAAAATGGCAAAATTAAATGGTAATTATCTACCCTACAGAAGGAGTTATGGGAAAAATTTCTATAGACGGCTTTCCAAAAGTCATATGTGTAGATTTCAAATATACCCTTGGATTTGACCTTTACTTCAAGGTCAAATGGGCCAAAATTTTCAAAAAAATGAAATTTTTTACGAAAAAAATTTTTTTTGCCCTGTTATTCAGACACCACACAGACTTAACCAATAATATTATTGGAAGGTGTTACCCTTTAGGTCATCTTTCATCTCCATGAATTTGGGGTCAATCGGTGCATTTTCACGGGAGTAGCGGCCATAAGATACCGAAACTGAAAACTGTCTCTAATTCGGGAACCGTTAATGCTAGAGACCCATTCTTTTTTGCATTTTGTAGAGCATGTAAAGCCCAACACTGGAGGTGGTCTCGGTTTTTTTGTATTCCATACGGTTTTCGAGTTACGCTGTATCAAAAAGTACATATTGGTGGTAAAAGCAAAATGTGCAGTACGGTAATGGATAATAAATTTTGAACTCTGGAAAAATAAAACATAAGGCTTGGCAAAGCAGACAACTTGTGTTCAAAAATGACATTATTTCATCAAATTTGAACTTCTGAAACTTCAGAGCACCTCCTATTTCAAGAATTTTGACCAAAATGACATTTTCTTTATTTTAATTAATTTTTTCTGTACGAAATTTAAGGCACATTATGGTAACTCCAAAATTATAACATTTAGTCCCTTATATCTCCAAAACTGGCAGAGATAGGTCCATAGTTACTATTGAAGTTGAATAGGAAGTCATATACTGGCAATCTTACTATGACCTCGAAAGTGACCTTTGACCTACTTTTCACCATGAACTGAACTTTGCAAATTTTTCTTCCCTTTTATCTCCAAAACTGGCAGATATAGGTCCATAGTTACTATTGAACTTGAATAGGAAGTCATATACTGGCAATCTAAATGTGACCTTGAAATTGACCTTTGACCTACTTTTCACCATGAACTGAACTCTGCTAATTTCTTTCTCTTTTAACTCCAAACCTGGCAGAGATAGGTCCATAGTTTCTATTGAGGTTGAATAGGAAGTCATATACTGGCAATCTAAATGTGACCTTGAAATTGACCTTTGACCTACTTTTTATCATGAATTGAACTTTGCAAATTTTGGTTCCCTTTTATCTCCAAAACTGGCAGAGATAGGTCCATAGTTACTATTGAACTTGAATAGGAAGTCATATACTGGCAATCAAAATGTGACCTTAAAATTGACCTTTGACCTACTTTACACCATGAACTGAATTTTGCAAATTTTGCTTTCCTTTTATCTCCAAAACTGGCTGAGATAGGTCCGTAGTTACTATTGAACTTGAATAGGAAGTCATATACTGGCAATCTAAATGTGACCTTAAAATTGACCTTTGACCTACTTTACACCATGCACTGAATTTTGCAAATTTTGCTTTCCTTTTATCTCCAAAACTGGCTGAGATAGGTCAGTAGTTACTATTGAACTTGAATAGGAAGTCATATACTGGCAATCTAAATGTGACCTCAAAATTGACCTTTGACCTACTTTTCACCATAAACTGAACTTTGCAAATTTTGCTTCCCTCTTATCTCCAAAACTGGCAGAGATAGGTCCATAGTTACTATTGAACTTGAATAGGAAGTCATATACTGGCAATCTAAATGTGACCTTGAAATTGACCTTTAACCTACTTATTACCATGAACTGAATTTTGCAAATTTTGCTTCCCTTTTGTCTCCAAAACTGGCTGAGATAGGTCCATAGTTACTATTGAACTTGAATAGGAAGTCATATACTGGCAATCTAAATGTGACCTTGAAATTGACCTTTGACCTACTTTTCACCATGAACTGAACTTTGCAAATTTTGCTTTCCTTTTATCTCCAAAACTGGCTGAGATAAGTCCGTAGTTACTATTGAACTTGAATAGGAAGTCATATACTGGCAATCTAAATGTGACCTTGAAATTGACCTTTAACCTACTTTTCACCATGAACTGAACTTTGCAAATTTTGCTTTCCTTTTATCTCCAAAACTGGCAGAGATAGGTCCATAGTTACTATTGAACTTGAATAGGAAGTCATATACTGGCAATCTAAATGTGACCTTGAAATTGACCTTTAACCTACTTTTCACCATGAACTGAATTTTGCAAATTTTGCTTCCCTTTTATCTCCAAAACTGGCAGAGATAGGTCCATAGTTACTATTGAACTTGAAAAGGAAGTCATATACTGGCAATCCAAATGTGACCTTAAAATTGACCTTTGACCTACTTTACACCATAAACTGAATTTTGCAAATTTTGCTTTCCTTTTATCTCCAAAACTGGCTGAGATAGGTCCGTAGTTACTATTGATCTTGAATAGGAAGTCATATACTGGCATTATAAATGTGACATTAAAATTGACCTTTGTCCTACTTTTCACCATAAACTGAACTTTGCAAATTTTGCTTCCCTTTTATCTCCAAAACTGGCAGAGATAGGTCCATAGTTACTATTGAACTTGAATAGAAAGTCATATACTGGCAATCTAAATGTGACCTTGAAATTGACCTTTGACCTACTTTTTATCATGAACTGAACTCTGCTAATTTCTTTCTCTTTTAACTTCAAACTTGACAGAGATAGGTCCATAGTTACTCTTGAACTTGAATAGGAAGTCATATACTGGCAATTTACTGTGACCTTGAAATTGACCCTTGACCTACCTTACGAAGAACTTAAATTTGATTGTACCATATATATTTTTTGCAATAGTTTAAATTTTGTTGATTGCATTTTTACAGCTTGTCAAGCACAAAACTGGTGGCTGTGTCCCTTATCTTGTGTATGTGGGGGTCTATACGAATGCGCTTGCTCCAGCTGGTGGTACAATATTCGGAGGCGGTATCGCCTCTCTGATCCTCTAGTTATGAAGGGGGTCGGGGTGGAGGGGAGTTTTGACAGAGACTTTGACCAAGGACATGATAATAAAGTATGGCTGGGAGAGTAACATGTAATGATATGTCTTGAACAAATATTATAAATATAATTTTATTACAATTATAGATATAAACTAATTTTGTGAGCCATTACCTAAATATCAATACATATTGTGGGGAGGTATCTTGTCTTTATTAAGGTATTTGTGTGGAAAACATGTACAGGTTCCCTTTAAATATTTAAAAAAATAATGCTACCCCTTAGCTGTCTCTGGGCATGTTGTTGTGTATTTAGTATATACGTATCTGTCCCCAGGGAAATGAATGCTGATGCTCTGCTGGATCTGGACATCTTCAACCTGTCTGCTGACAAGACCAAGAAATCTGGTTCCTCAGCCGGGTCCAGGGCCAGTGACTTGGAGGAGGAAGAGGACGACAGTGCTGCCCTTTTTTGGCAGCCAGGGAAACGAGGGTTTTATTCCCCAAGACCTGGGAAGAATTCACTAGAAAGATTGAACTTGTTTAGAAATGTTGGGAGGTATGTATGTGTTTTTGTACTAGATTAAATATTAATGATAACAACTTTATAGTAGTAATTCATCATTGAAAAATTCACCAAAAAAGTTGAATTTTAAATTTTTTTTGCTTTGTCCAAACACCTTTGGAGCTGATATGTGTTTTAAGAAAAAAAAAACTAGCAAGATGAAGCGGTTTTTACCTAAAAAATTTTACCTTCGAGGTTTTTTCATAATGGCAACTTGATTATGAGTAGTTTTTAGTAACAGTGATCCATTTTTATTATCATACTATTTTTGGACTGTAATTTACTCTTGTGAATTCTTCATCATTTTGTTTCCTAAAAGTTAACCCAATTTTATTTTTAAAATCACAGAATAATAGGCCTATGTCTGCTACAAAACGACATGTGTCCTCTCTTCCTGAATCGCCATGTGATCAAGTACATCTTGGGTCGCAGGATAGGCTGGCACGACCTTGCCTTCTTTGATCCTGTGATGTACGAGAGCTTGCGACAACTGGTGCTAGACTCCGAGACCAAAGATGCTTCGTTGATGTTTGCTGCTCTGGATCTGACGTTTAGTGTTGAACTCTCCCTTGAAGAGGTATGCTGGGGAATTTGATTGTTTATTTGAGTCCCTTAATTTCGCACCCAGAACAGGTGCAGAATTGGGCAATACCTGGAAAATGTTTCTTGGTAGATTATTGGAGTTTTTTGTGCTTTTGCTCTAGAAATTTTGAGTAAAAGTATGCTGCAACTCTTAAGACGTTTTATTATAACGTCTATGTGCATGTTTCAGGGTGGTGAGACAGTAGAGCTGCTACCAGGTGGCGCTGAGATTGAAGTGAATGCCCAGAACGTCCATGACTACGTGAGGCGGTATGCGGAATACAGGATGGTGCGGGTGGCCGAGAAGGCCATGGAGGTAAGCTTTGACTACCTTGATAAACTGGAACTGGTTTTACTAACAGTATAAAGAACCAAAATTGGTCCTCTCTCTCTCTCTCTCTCTCTCTCTCCACTTTAAGTCAAAGACAAGTGTGTTTCATGTCTTCTGACATCTGTTCTGTTGCAGAGCATGAGGCAGGGAGTATTTGATGTCATTCCTAAGAACGGGCTGGACACGCTGACCGCGGAGGATTTCAGACTGCTGCTCAACGGAGTTGGAGACATCGACGTCCAGAGCCTGATCAGCTACACCTCATTTAATGACGAGAGCGGTCAGTTCAGAATTTAATGATTTTGTTCTAACGAGCTTGATATACATACACAAAGGGTGACAGTGTATTATTTGACATATATTCCAAGTGCAGATACTCAATTTCAAAAAAAAAAAAAAAAAAAAAAAAAAACTCTATAACCAAATATTTTGTTATAGTTGGATAACATCTCTATGTATAATGATGAAGTATGTTATATCTTTAGATGTGTACAATAATAAAATATGTTGTATCTCCAGGTGAGGGCGGAGAGAAGGTCCAGCGGTTCAAGAGATGGTTCTGGTCAGTGGTGGAGAAGATGACCAACCACGAGAGGCAGGACTTGGTCAGTGATTGGTGGCCCTTTTGTTACAATAACTAGAGACATATTTATAATAGTATGGTTTACTGATTTTGAAATAACCAGACACAACCCGGTCTCTTTGTTTTTAAGGAGGGTGGAGGATTTAAGTGAGGCAATCAGACATTCTCTTGTCAAACTTTCATTCCTATTTTAAAGGAATTATTCCACTATTCACTTTCACTTTGATGTATTTCTTCATTTTGTCATGTATAATGCCCAGGTGTTTTCCTGGCCAGCCTTGATACAGATCTGATTCTAACTTCTGTGAGTTGTTTATAAACTTGAGCTCTAATTCAGAAAATATCAGATTTCATCAGTTCAGGATGTGTCTTCAACCTCAGTATTTTTACCATTTTAATCACACATCCTCAGGTCTATTTCTGGACGTCCAGTCCCGCTCTCCCGGCCAGTGAGGAAGGATTCCAACCCATGCCAACCATCACTGTGCGCCCGGCAGACGACAACCATCTCCCCACAGCCAACACGTGTATCAGTCGACTGTATATTCCCCTGTACTCAAGCAAGGTCATATTAAGGAGTAAACTACTCATGGCCATCAAAACAAAAGCTTTTGGCTTTGTCTAACACTGGAAGGATAGGTATTAGAAGGACATTAGACACTACTAAAGCCAAACACAGTCCTGGTAAAATTTGACAGGTAAAAACAGTCAGCCGACAACTTCAGGGTTTGTCTAACACTGGAGGTTACTAGACACGACTTAAGTCAAATGGATTCCTAATTTGACATTAAAAAACAGTGAACTTGCAACTGTGGTTTTGTCTAAGACTAGAAGGTGTTAGGTATGGGTATTAGATGCTTCTACAGCCTGTCAGAGAGTTCTGATAAAATTTCACATGAAAAAACAGTTAAAACCAAAGTGTTTGTGTATGTCTAATTGAAGAATGTCTCAGTTGGGGTTGCACAGCTGAGCAACATGTTAGAATGCTTTTGTGGCTGGAAAAGTCTGTTTTTGTGTTGTGTGCTGGGACGCTGTGGTAAAACTATTCTGAGGAGTAAATTGGCGACTGTCACGGCTTGTGCTGTGGAGCTTCAGTGTGAGAAAAGAAGAAACTATTAGGGAAACAAAGCTTTCCATTCCCAAGAGATGTTACTCCAGGTCATGAAAATGAAGACTTTTGTTTGGAAGAGAGATTGATTTCCACATGCGATCATGACATTATTAAGTGTAACAGAAGCTTGCTGTAAATGATTCCAAAGGGAAATTACTAGAACTTGTCCGGAAAGAGTTGATGGATAAAGTATGGTGATTAGAAAAGCTTTGATTGCTGCTGTTGAACTATGGAATCACTGGGGTGAACATCAGGTATTGGAAATAACAACATAATAAACTACAGCTGTAGCTCCAGGTTGAGCTGGGTGAAAGCCTCAGAAAAAAAACACTGATGAAAGCTGTGATCAGAATAAAATGATCATTCAGCAGAAATTATTTCTTAGTGATCTGAAAGAAAGGAAGTGCATTCAGTTTGTAACAAGTGGCTCAGGAGTCTGAATGTAAGCAGGTGTGCCAGGTGCAAACAACAGATTATTTTAAGACGTGTTAAATGCTGTAGAATATGTTCATTATTTGACCTCCCGTGGCAAAAGGAGGTCATGAGGTCAAGGGTCATGATGAGACCAAAGGTCAATACGTATAAGGGACCTATAGATACAAAGCACTTTTTCACCAGTTTAAAGTAAGTGTTGATATCATTGTGGTGAGCATACTTGTACATATTGAAGAGCAGACATATAGATGGACCAAAGGTCTGGTTAGCAGTGAACTTTTATTTTCATTATTATTATTATTATTATTATTCAATTTTTTTCATCATTATTTTAATAATTTTGTTAATATTATAATAATAATTATTATTTTTTTAATTTCTACCACTTCATTATTATTATTTATTGGAAAGAAGTGGTCAAGATAAAAAGTTATAAAGTTAGAGCAGTAGATGGATCTTAGTATGAGCCAGTAGTGTAGTACAAATTATTGTTCACATAATTGTAGAAATTCCCTGCAGGGCAGTTATAGACCTGAAACAGCAGATTTAATAACCCATCTTTTTCTACCCCCAGAAGGTTCAGACCTTGTTGAATGTTTTAGAAGTAGAGAATAAATTATTTTACATTTGATAAGATGAAGAGAGAAATTACCATGTGTGTGTAAAGAAGTAGTATTACAGTCATGTATCCTTGGGACTGTCACTTGAGGACCAGGGCCCTGCTTTACCAAAGAAATTCTGACTTAAAATTTAGCCCACTTTGACCTAAAATGACTCAGTAGTAGTACAACTGAGTTTTAAATTGCGCCTGTTGTCTGTCAATAAAGGCCAAAGGTCATGAGGTCAAGGGTCATGATGAGACCAAAGGGCAATATGTATAAGGTACCTACAGGTATAAAACAATATTAATCCCGTCATCTGACAATAAAGACATGACTAATAATGCAGACCAGCAGTTACTTTGTTTTAGATGACATGTGCACAATTCTCCTGGATTGAAATACACCAAAATGTGGGTGTAAAAGTTGGGATCAAATTTTAAGATGAGGTTATTTTATGAAACTGCCCCCACCCACTCCGGGTTTTCAGGAATACGGGGGTACTGCGCGTGTGCAGGTTCAGGTTATAAGGAGTAGGGGCGGTGGCAGAATTTATTATTTTTTTGTTTAATCAACTTTAAAATAAGTGAGTCTCTGTCAGATTACGTGAGCCACACACACCCTGTCCTTTATTCAACTAGGCATTGAAATCCAGAAACTATATTTACTTTGAAGCTTCCTCTTTATAAATTGATGTAAATGTAAACTTTTTGCGAGATTGAGGATAATGCTGTAAGATTATGTTTTGTATAGAAATAAAGAAAATAAGAGATCAGACATGTGACCCAAACATTTCAGTAAAATATACCAAATACAGTAATAAAACTGAAGCAAGCGAAATATTATCTGTTTATTTTTCTTCACTATGATTTTCGAAATGCATATGAAGGGTAACAGTAGGTCATCTTAAACCGTGTTATGGCCGATGCCATGTACCTTCACAATTTTTTCAGCATTTGTTTCGAAGAGAAAAAGAGACCATCACCTGAGAACACACGCACGCACGCGCGCACACACACGCAGAGAGAGAGAGATAGTTGACGCTTGTAAGATACAATAATGGTATGTACAACGCGTGAAGATTGTCTTTTTACATACATATTTGCTCTTCTCATCACAGCTCAGGATGCCCTCTACAGATGACCCTTTTGGAAGGAATGTTTCAATAAAATAAAGTGCCAATCTACGCGGATTGTCTGTGTTCAGAGTAGACAAGATCGTCCAGGTGAACAACTGTCAAGCCAAGCAGGTTCATTCCACCAAAATGTATCCCTTTGATTCACGTTAATGACGCTCGAATTTTGTGTAATGTTTGCACAAATCGCTTGCCTCTTAAATTGTAATTTTAGTAGTACCCTCGAGTGTACAAATAAATGGACTGTCATTGACTCAAGCAATACGGAATATAAAATACCTATGGACTTGAAATAGCACACAGAGCGAGTGAGTTAAGCCCCCTTTACACTGGACGGCGTCCTTTCTGCGTCCAGCAGTACTTCCCCATTTGAGAGTTAAAAATTATAATACTTTACGTGCCTACAACTGGCCGATCAATGAGCATTCATTCTGATACAAAATCAATGCTCGTGCCTCCTTATTAAGACCACAGCGATGCCAAATTTCATGGTCGCAGAAAGGACGCCGTCCAGTGTAAAGGGAGTATTAAGCCCCCTTTACACTGGACGGCGTCCTTTCTGCGTCCAGCAGTACGGCCCCATTTGAGAGTTTAAAAATTATAATATTTTACGTGCCGACAACTGGCCGATCATTGAGCATTCATTCTGATACAAAATTAATGCTCGTGCCTCCTTATTAAGACCACAGCGATGCCAAATTTCATGGTCGCAGAGAGGACGCAGAAAGGACGCCGTCCAGTGTAAAGGGGGTATTACTGAAGTGACCACTAGAGTCACACTGAAATCGCACTTTTGTGGAATGACCCCAACACAACGTCAAGAGTTAGAGGTCGCTGCAGTCTACAATCACTTTCAGAAACATGCAGTCGTCTTTGATATAAGCGGCCCCGGGCTTGTCTAACTGGGCCTGTGGAACGAAGGAAGGAAACCCACTGGCGATGTTCATCTCTGATGTCGGTCGTTTAAAACTGGAACTGCTGGCGTCCGGTCTGAACGCATCGATCACGTGATTGAGGTTGTTCTGGTCAAGCAAGATACAGGTCACTTTCTGCTTGAATGGCCAGCGGAGGAGGGCGTCGTAGTGCCCTCGCATCACCACAAAGAAGAGGCTGACGTGCGTTCCTTTCCCCATCCCGTCGCCGTTCAGGTAGAGTCGACAGCACATCTTGTAGCCGTGGGCGCTGGTGTAGAATGCGGGAGAATAGAGGCTGCTCACGCGGCCGCTGACGGCGTCATGGCGTTTGCGCGAGACCTCAGTGATCTTCCATAGAAAAACGCCGTTGTAGCTGGCTGATTCAAGAGCTTGGATCCGAAGGTCTTGCTCTGCCATTGAGATGTCCCTCAAGGCAATGACCCGCTCAAGTGCCTTGACTTTGTCCTCACTGCTCTTAAGTCGTTCTTCTTGAACACGGCGCGTGGCTTCTTGCGATTCCAATAGCGCGCTCGTCTTCTCAATGTCTCTGGCTATTGCCGCCACCATCCCCTCCAAAGTGGAAAGTTTGTGCTCCAAGGTCTTCAGATTGTCCCTCATTTGTTCCACACGTACGGTGCTCGATTCTCCAGGCGTCGACGGCTCTCGTCTGTTGATTTCAACTACCTTTTCTTCGAGCTGTTGGACTTGAACACGGCATTCCTGCAGTCCGACCTCCATCTCTCCAACTCGCCTGGTCATTGCTTCTACGCCAGTTTGTTGCTTGTGGCCGACTTCTTTCTGGAGATCTTCGACTCGCTGTCGAATTTCGTCCATCTGCGCCAACATGGCAGCTTCGGTTTGGAGCTTAAATTACAAAAAAGTTTTTAAAAAGATATAAGTCGATCAGTACATGGTCTATTTTGTCATATGTTATCCTTCTGTGTATTTTGAGTCCATTTTATCTCAAATTAAGAGTGTCCTTCTTGCGGAATGCTCTTTTTTACCTACCTTGCATATGGCATCTGACGAGTCGTCTTCGGAAGTTGTGACACGCCTTGAAAGGCATGATCTCTCGTGGTTCTAGAATCAGAAAACTAGAAAATTTAGAGGTAAAACATTGACTTTGTCGGAAAACTGGAGACCAGAAAGCTCCAGAAATCAACTTATCACTTCAAAATTTTGTAGGGACATAGAGGTGAAATATATCAGATTTACAGTGTTATGTAAAAACGCTGATCAGCCCCCCCCCCCCCCCCCCCAAAAAAAAAAAAATTCTATATAATTACAAACAGCCGTCTGCGATAACGTACTAGCATACCACGGTCGCAGTTGCCTTGTCACATTTAAACAGTAAATCGAGGCATTTTGGCACATTCCAAATCGTAAAAAGTATTATAGATTAACTATTGATTTATCACACGGCAGTCAATTAACCAACCTGTTGGTAGGTCTTCAAATCTCCGGTCCAGTCACATCCGGTTTGGCGGCAGGCAACCAGCAGACGATGTACTTCACGTCTAACTGCCATGTCAGGGTATATCTTCAACGATAGATAAATGAATAAAAGTTATTTGATTCAATTAATGTTTAACCAATTCATCAGTTGATTAGTATTTTTCTCAACTATAATATCCAACTATGCAAATCTAGCTTTATAGACTGGTGTAAGCTGAAGTACCTGGCGGTCATCCATTTCATCGATCTCTGGACAGTCTGGACACAGACGGCCGCCGCCAGATCTGCTCCTCTCCACACAGCCTGCACAGTGTCTGTGTCCACACGGCGTCTGCACTGCGTCCCTCAGCACCAGCTGGCAACTTCGGCATTTGAAGTGTTCTTTGATTTCCTCAGGCCGAGTGAACAACTCGTGTTGGAACCCCCCAATTGGGAGGCCTTCAGGCGTAGTACTCTGTGATGTCACAGCTACATGTGGTGACGTCAGACCAAAACGTTGTGACGTTAGACCCACACCTAGTTCTGCAATAGCCATGTTGTTTCTGTCCTAAATTTGGAAAACGGAAATTTGAACTCATAAAACGTTAAGTCATATCGTTTATAAGGTCTATTTATTACATTTTCTTCTGTCAAAACTAGATTTTAGCAAGCATTTGGGTGAAAAATTATTATCAGTTGAAAAAGTTTTACTAATGAAAAGGGAGATGTAACACAATGAAATTCATAATAACAATTTGTTCATTGTGGTAGTATAGCTTTTTGGTTAAATTATCCTCAGATTTAAAGCAAGAGTTTGTGATAAAAATTGTCTAAATTTGTCAAGGACAATCTTAATGACGTCATTGACCTACAGAAAAGTAAAAAAAGGTAAAACAAGTGTTGACGTCATTACGTGGATCTTAACTTGTCTGCAAAGTTATAAACTCTTTTACTCTACGTAACTCACCAGATCACGCCTGGCCCTCTGTGCAAATTCTCTAAGTTGGATGTTCCATCCGCGTAAAGTGTGGTCATCAGTGAGTTCATACCAGCTGATTGTCATAGGCTGGGACATATTGCTCAGGTGGATGACATTCACGTGAGAGCACTGGGCACTGGGCACCAAGTGGGCGAAACACTGGGCGTTAATCAGGTCGATTGGGACGCTAGGGCGAAGCTCGCTGGCCACAGTGCTGACACGGTTAACGTAGTCTTGCAGGGGGCAGTGACCACCGGCCAGAGGAATCTGACCGTCCGATGACCCGTGGCCGATAAACAAGATGACGATGCGTCCCGCGTTCCTGTGCTCTCTGATGAATGAGGAGACTTCATGAAGAAGATCGGTTTCCTCGTACACCATCACTTCTCTGATCACGTTTTCGTTTTGGTTATCGGCACCCGGATAGATTTGACGAAAGTCGCGGATTTCGCACTGTCTGTTCTCCGCGTCTATCCCCGAGTGTGGCGCCGCAAGGAGAAGAAACGCCACTCTCCTGGCTTTTTGGATGGCCTCATTGTATTCCTGCCTAACATCCCTGTGGGACCCTCTCCCAGGTAGGGCATTGAGGCTCAACTCACCGCGACCAAGAAGGAATTTTCGGAAATACATCCTTTTCTCTTCATCGTCGTCCGGCAAATTTACCCCGTACTCTCGCCACCCTAACTCCACGTAATATTCTAAAATTTCACGTTCCCTGGTACTCTGTTCATTTTGAAATTTCTCTTTCAGCAATTCCATATACTTGTGAACGCTGATACGTTCTTTTTTACCAAGAAGATACTTGGTGGATTTCCCCTCTCTGCTAGCACCTGCCATGATTGCTGCCGACGAACCCCAATGAAAAACTTGTGATAGTTATGACTTAAATATACAAAATTCGTTGTTTAAGGTCAACCCGTCCAGTCTCTTATCAACCGTGTTTACCACATTTAAAAAAATCCTTAACTTATTCATCGGTGTTATATAGCGTCCAGCTTGATTCAGAATAGTGACGGAAGAAGGAATAACAATCATGCATCTCCTGTCAGTAATACCGAAAGCGTTTTCAGTGACACTTTAAAGAGCTGGACTTTTTAGTCTTTCGGAAGAATAAGCGACAAGACAAAGTAGTTCAGCGGTGTGCTAAAAATAGAAAGGGGATATTGTAAATAATGTCATCTGACTGCATAAGTTTGGCGCGGAAAGTCCCGTCTTTGTTCATTCATATATAAAACAACGGCCAGTTTTCACTAACTTAAGAAACCTTGGTACATGTATTAATATATGCGTAAACTTGATAATACAAATGATATTTAATGAGTGTAGTATCTTAATTAATGTGCTTACACAAGGACTTACTTAGCAGTCTCTTTACTGAATAGTTGTTATAAACTTGGCAGTATAACTTGCTACATGTAGATGGCACATATAGTAATACACAGTGCATATAGACCCTATCCCATTTTTTTATGCAATTATTTGTAAATTCTAGATATTGACCATATGCATCACAGGCCCATAGCCAGCAATTTCAAAAGGGGGGTTCTGAAAAAGTGGACCTTTTCCCATTAAAACTTCATGTAGGCCTACCTAGATCAAATTTTGTCCACAGTGGACCTTTTGCCAGCGAAAGGGGCGGTTCTTACGAACCCCCCGAACCCCCCCCCCCCCCTGGCTACGGGCCTGCATCATGTATATGATAAGCAAAAGGAGGTGGTTATCACTACAAGCAGCTATTTAAATACTTACTAGCCCCCCCCCCCCCCCCCCCCCAATGCAATAATCAATAATGTGTTTCGGTATGCTAGATCTTAAAATAGTACGGGGAATTCCGTTATGCCGAGCCATGGTTTTAGTAGAGAAATGAAATGGACTTCCCGGGACCTCCGAATCCCGTCTTAATCACGGGGGTGCAGATGGTTTTAGTAGAGAAATGGACTTCCCGGGACCTCCGAATCCCGTCTTAATCACAGGGGTGCAGATTTTAAGGCGTGTGCATAAAGAATGTTTTACATCTATGTCTCACAGATATCATACTTAAATTGTTCTATACAGGAATTTTGTTTGCCCTGCACCCACCCACCCCCCTCCGTCCCTCTCACAATTTTAAGCCACGCACTGCCAGTGATAGCTACGTCGAACTTTTCTTTCCCTTTCTTTACTGACTTGTCTTTTCCTTTTTTAACAATTAACTGTAAACCACCCTGAGCTTCAGAGATAACTTGACACTAACCTCTTCACTAACCTCTTCAATAGCCTATCTTCATCGTGTCAAGTTACCTCTGACCACATTCGATTGCCCCCGCCGCCCGCCAATCAAATTTAAAGCCCGCACTCAATGACTCATTGAACGACCTTGCCAATGAACGCGAACGAGTCAAAGCGCGCTTTGTTCAAATCCGGACCAATCAGAGATAAGGCTCAATATCAGGGACTTGCCGTAACCTGTGGGCAGCACGAAAAATACATCATCCCTCAGTAGATAATGATGCAGGGCCTCAAACTGCTCTGGTTTCAATTCCGATATACTCATATTTTGCAAAGAATCAAGAGATAACTTAACACATTATTTTACGTGGTCACTCGTAGGAGACGCCATGCTTTCTTTGTGTACGGTTAATCACTCGGCACTACTCGGATGTCTCCGCACTCGACAATAACCTTGTTGTTAGTATGGAGCTTGCGGAATCAGCCGAGGATTACCGATTGACGGTCAACCAATCAGCGTTTTCACCAAACTTTGGTGAAAAATTTTGAAACTTGGATTCGATTGGCTTATATAAACTAGGTCAAACTATTTTCGTCAGAGGTAACTTGACACGATGAAGATAGGCTATTGTGAAGAGGTTAGTGTCAAGTTATCTCTGAAGCTCAGGGTGCTGTAAACTGAATACGGTTGGAATTTTTTCGACTGAGTCGCTGGGGAAACCGTGGATCAACCACGCTTCAATAACCACGAGTATAGAAACAATAAATGAGTTGCCATGATGGGCTGTTCTTTTCTTTGGATTCAAAATCAGACTTGGGGACCATTCCCACAGATATTTGGATCGATCTATCTCCCTGGGGTGGGGGTGTCTCACTAAATTGCTATCAAACTGACCGGCTTAAACGTTTGTCACGCCTAGTAAAACTGTAAGGGGGTAATTATCTTTACCCCTAGCTGATGCGGTAGACGTGACAGACATTAAAGCTTCTTGAGCTGATAGGAATTAAGGGTAAAACCCCAGTGAGTTAGGTCGATCCAGATGGATTGATCTTAGTATGGGAACCCAGTCTAAGATATTTGTACACAATAGATCACACTATCTGCAGTTCTCGATCGACAGGACCGCGGGGGGAGTAAAATGTTTGAGTGGGTGTTTGAGCTCAAGGCCCATGATATACGCGCGGCAGGGTATGTGCACGGCGTGTACAGTACTGTGGACAAGGGGTGAAAAAAATTAGGAGACATTCAAATGGACTACCTCCCCCCCTGCCCCTTTCTGTACGGACTACGGCCTGGAGATTTATCATAACTGCAACAGATTTGTAATGAAACCTAACAAATTCATTAATAGGCCTACATATATACCACTGTGAACACGAACATTGGAGACGGTACACTACTAAAGAACGGATTTAGCCGTCCATTTATGAATGCATTTTTGTAAGGTTTTTAAAACCGCCTCCCCATCTCCATCACGCCCTTTAACAAATACTTGATCGGGGCTATGGACTAAATGGGTCATCTAGAAAAAAAATAAGAAAAAAAGTACAAAACAGAACAAAGCCAAATCATTAAGGACATTTTATTACACACAAATATTTGATACCATTAAATTTTCAAAGTTATAATCTGAAGGAATGAAATAATGATGAGAGAACAGTTTCATTAGCTCTGTATGTATCAATTTAAATTATTGATTCTCTTTTTATCAAGAGCTTATAAAATATGTGGGTAGATGGAGAAGGTTCTCTGCCAATGCTAGATATAAAGATGACCAAAGACAAAGAACGGATAAAAACTACAGTGTACAGGAAAGCCACGAACACAGATCACTACTTACAGTGGTCGTCTCTTCATCAGGCCTACCCAACTACCAGACTCGGCACCGAATGATCCTGAATTCACCGGTAGATCAGACCACACTACCTGTTTTCAAGGTGTGTGTCAGATCGCATTACACAGTATCATACCCTGAACGAATTTTGAGTGGTGATGCAATGCTTTTCAACCCCGCTGAGAATCGTCACTATCACATCGCGTACTAGGTAAGAGCGGTGTCGCGTCTGATACTGTGAAATGCGTACTGATACACACCTTGAAAACGGGTAGTGTGGTCCGATTTACCGGTGAATTCTGAATCATTCGGTGCCGAGTCTGGTAGTTGGGTAGGCCTGTCCATCCAACCTCGCAAAAACTTAGTGTACCAGCTTCACTTTTAAACCAACGTGAGATCGTGATATCCGATACAGAAGACAAACAAATAGAAAGGAAGAAGATTGAAAAAGACCTGTTAGCATGTGGATATCCAAAATGGGCACTAAAACAAGGGAAAAAAGAGGCACGAACAGACATGACAAAGAAAAGGATGCAATGGGCCCCACTGAGCGGGAAAGCAAAGCATAGTATTACCATACTGCAAAGGTCTGTCAGAAAAACTAAGCCGGATTTACAAGAAATATAACATCAAACTCCACCATAAGACAAGCACCAGTAAAATCCAAGGATCCTCTAACCCAAGGAGAGCAATGTGGTGTGATATAATCGGTCAAATGTGGAACCTGCCAAGGAGAATACATTGGCGAGAAAGGAAGACCATTAGCCACAAGAATGAAAGGACACAAAGATTCAGTGGCCAAAAACAACTGGAAATCAGCCCTTGGAGAACATACCTGCAAACATCCAGGTCACCACATTTTCATTCCAGTTGAAATGACCCTAGTCATTTACCCCCTGATGATGGTGACTGACAGTCACAGAAATATTGGAGGTAATACCCACATATTTTATAAGCTCTTGATAAAAAGAAAAACAATAGTTTAAATTGAAATAGTAATGTTAATAGTTCTGTTAAAAGGTGCCCCATTTTCCTCGACGTTCTGTCACTTAACAACGTGAACGGAAAAAGACAGGCTGTACGTTGCAAATGAATAGTCTCACCTACCTCCAGTGCAGTGAGACACGCTCCTTCATAGTTTTTCTTTTATTAAAACTATCTTTATCGGAAGTGAAAGATACGTGTTATGTCTGAACAACCGTCTAGATTACAAGGCTTAAAGTGCGATGGACGTCACGATGGAGGAGGAATCCAAGATAGAAAACAGAAAACAATATGACAAATAATTAAGTTATACTTAAGCCTCTTTCCCCTCAATGTGAGCAGAACAACCAATAAAGGCTAAGAGCGCATTCTCAACGAATTAAGCCAGGCTTTACAAAGCCGGTGACCTAAAAATGGCGGACGTACATGAAAGAAAAACCGCCTAATCTTTTAATAGTCTCTCCGCCTCCCCAAACGTCGTCCCTGCGGGGTACAGTAATTAAATCGCGTCTCCGTTCGCCATGCGGAAGCTACCTGAGAAATATTAAGTGCGCATGCTCATCAGTTAAACTCGTGGTGAAGAAAGCATGGCGGCTGAAGGCGATCGAAGGAAAAAAGCTCTTCTGTTCTATTATCTTTGAAAACAGAGACGAAAAAGGAATAATTTGGCCCGTAGAGCAGCAATGAATCGACTATCTACGGAGATAATATCACCAGAGATATTCACGGAAATATTAATGTTCGGAGCCGAGATTTAATTACTGTACCCCGCAGGGACGACGTGTGGGGAGGCGTGTGAGAGGCGGAGAGACTATTAAAAGATTAGGCGGTTTTTCTTTCATGTACGTCCGCCATTTTTAGGTCACCGGCTTTGTAAAGCCTGGCTTAATTCGTTGAGAATGCGCTCTAATACTCATATAAATTAATGCGTTGATAAATAGCTGATTTAAAATATACAATATATAATTCTATACTTTGTGAGTTTATACACGCAGCAGCCATGCGTATAATTGTTTACATTAATTATCTGTTCACGGCAGTCACAATAAATACGTGTGTAAAATAGTAATATTGATTAAAGTGTTTTGATATTTACATTTCATCTTTTCAACTACGTCCGTCAAACGCAAACGCAACCCTTCTAGCCTCTAAAGACACGTATCTATAGGTAATGTGCCTTGTTATCGTGTCGTGACTTATTGTAGGCCTAATTTTATTAGACTGTAGTCACTGTAATTTTCTTGGGTAGTTTTCAACATACTTTCTTTTTTATTGTTTATATATATAATTGTGCTGCTATTTATTTTTTTATTAGATGTAGTTAGATATAAAGTCTATGATATGATGATAGTATCTTATCTTATATATGAAGGTGTTTATCAATAAAGTATTCCATATTTAAGTCCAGAATTCATTTATCTGCATGTATGTAGATTAAGTGGAAAAACCTTTGGATTCTGATCAAGACGAAGTATGTAGGCTATACACTGATAACAAAACCTGGAGTCCGAGTTCCAACTTTTGTTCACCACGTCGATAAATGTGTTATATTATAGGTCTGGAAAAGTTGTACCTAGGTTATACACACCCGCCAAACACCTGATGTGGGGGCTTCTCGTGCACAGTATCTATGACGTAATCGGTGGGCCCGCCTGCCATGTTGGGAACAGATACCGGGAAGTCTCGTTGTGAAGAAGTGTCCATGTGTAGCTCGTTCGTCAACCAAAACGTGTCAACAGTTTTTTTCCCCTGAAAAAAAAAAAAAAAAACATCATCATGAAAAGGGAGGTGAGGGTTAATCTCATTGGGAGAAATGTTTTGCATCATAGGATGGAAACCAGTGAAGCCTCTTAAAATAATTAAATTTTTATCTTAGAATAGTTTTGTCATTGTGTATAGGTTTTCTAACGGAAGAATGCAAACTGGTGTAGAGGAGATGCACGCTTAATATCCCAAACCCCTACCCTCACCCCACCATCTACCCCACCACACCCAACACTCCCGTAACAACACCTCAACACTGGCGGATCCAGTAATTTGGTGGGTGAGTGTAGGTGGGGGGGAGGGCACAAACCTAAAATAAACAGTAGAATAGGGCATAGATTACTATAATGTGTAGCGGCTCAGGATTGACACAAGAAAACAGTTTTGTTTCTTCCCTTTTTCGGTGAACCTGTTGTAGTCACCTGACCTGAAACCGCCATTGTTTTTAAACAATGGTAAAACATCTAGGATTAGTTGATCCGCCGACAAACAGATCCGTGGATCAAATACGTTCCACTTACTCGAAAGCTTGCCGCATAGCCCCCACTAAAAGACAATGAATAGGTTTCCCGCGGGGAATACGCGGTAAGCTTTCAAGTGGGTCGGCCATATTTGATCTGCAGATCTGTTAGTCCGCAGATCATATATGGTTGTGAAAGGCTCATAGGAAGACTGTGCAGTATACATACGCTGACTGCGATATTCCCTCTTCCAGTCGTCACGAAGCCATATCCAGGGTATAACAGACCCTTCGTATCCACTGATATCTGAATTCTTCCCGCTGAAACATTTCAATTATTCTAAAATTTTATCTTATTAATTCTTAAATTTTATTTATTTAATTTTGTGATTAATTAATCAATTCATCGAATTTTTGCAAGAAAACTGACGAAATAAAGATGGGCACATGTTAAAGAAAAATTATGCTGTAAACCGTGCAGAGAGAGAGAGAGAGAGAGAGAGAGAGTATAGAGCAGTTACCTTTCCCGGTAGATTCCATTCTGGATGCAGTATTCACAGTGTCTCCAAACAGACAGTACCGCGGCATCTTCAGCCCTACCACGCCCGCCGCCACTGGCCCTAGAACAGAAAGTGAACGCAGCATACAATCGAAGGTCGATATTCCCCGTCCACCACGAACCGTCCTGGCAATCCTGACAGCGAAAAAAAAGTGTTTTAAACTTGTTTTAAGCAACCCATAGAAATGAAGAAACCTCATCACGCGTTTCAAAGGTTTACTTTGTCAACACAAAGTTTCACCATCTGAGATAAGTGCTCTGTGTGCTTCTCAGGACGTGTATAATTAAAATGATTAAGATTCTCTTGCATTGAAGGACTCGAATGCTAATCATTATTGTTATTTGTGCATGCCTGACAGAAAAGAATCCTTGGGTCTTTTTTCTTGTTGCTGGGTCCTATCATTCTAGTAAATTCAGTACTGTCCATTATATTGCATTGCATTGCATTGCATTGCATTGC
Source organism: Lingula anatina (assembly GCF_051362555.1). Lineage (NCBI taxonomy): Eukaryota > Metazoa > Brachiopoda > Lingulata > Lingulida > Lingulidae > Lingula > Lingula anatina. The sequence continues at coordinate 11,302,118 of NC_141774.1, read as the reverse complement.
ATTCTCTTCTCTTCTCTTCTATTCTTTTCTATTCTATTGTTCAAATGTTGAAATCTAATTTTGCAACAACCTAATGCTTAAGATAAAAAAAGGATAAAACTCACCAGAATGTATCCCAATCCTTATCCTCAGTCGCTCTCCAGGCAAATGCGGTATCTGGAAGCTGTTGACCAGTTTCATTAGTTCTAACGACATCAGTGCAATCTCAGTGGCGTGTTTGTCGGCGTTAGGTTCTGGCAGACCGCTCACTACCATGTAGGCATCTCCAATTGTTTCCACCTTGTACACATCATAGTGGTCAATGCAGCCGTCAAACATACTGAAATTGTTGTGTAAAGGATATTTCATTTAGGTCCGTAGTAATATACTAACGATTATTATATTAGCGCAAATGAAATGACTTATTCTGAACTTCGGTTAAGTAAAATTCATTGAATTAAAGATAGAAATAAAAGTAAATAGAACGGTGGATGATGAAATAGACACAGTTACCAGAAACCCCTACTTCCAAGTGATAACTGTCACTTTATACACACTGCACGTTATTGCCACATTAACAAAGATTAAGAAGAGGTCTTAACATAACAATAATCGATGTCCGAGTATACGTCTTTATACTGTCACTCAATTATTGTCCACAAGCTAGAGTAATCACCTTTGTATTTACGTCAAAGGCCACGTGACTTCCTGAATGTGTTTTTTTTATCCGGAGAAGAGAACAGATAAGAACCAATTACTGCACGATAAGTGCATCAATATACATGTTCAGTACGATCAAAACAACCCGCTCCCGTACATTGATGCGTATATCCCTTTTGAAATAAATGGATTTCTATCTATCCATTCAGCAAGATGAGAACTAAATTACAATGGCAGTTTGTCTCCGAAAACAACTCGAAGTATTAATCACGCTCTTTTCCTGAGTGAGATTTTGGAAATAAGTGCACGAGAAACTGATTGTTTAATATCCACGCAAAACAAACAAACAAACACACACACACACACACACACACACACACACACACAGAGAGAGAGAGAGAGAGAGGGAGAGAGAGAGAGAGAGAGAGAGAAGATTTTCAGAAACTAAAACCAATCAGTAATTGTCAAAGCTGTAATTCCCTTGTGTGGCACCAAGCAAGGTTCGCAGCAGGGCACCTGTTAGCCAGCAAAAACTATACGACAGTCACTTATTACCTGTATAAAACATTGAGCAGGGTTCGCAGCAGGGCACCTGTTAGCCAGAGAAAGTCTCTTATTACCTGTATAACCCATTGAGCATGATGATCACTTGGTTGGGGGTACTCTTAGATGCCATGTCGGTAAAGGAGACGATGTCACTGAAATAGATTGTTACGCTCTCGAAGTGCTCTGCCGAAACTTCATTCCTGAAAAGAACAATTTTAGGCACACATCTGGAGATACATACTGGATAATTTTTTTCTTTTTAATTTAAGAAATACCCTAATCGATTAACAGATACATTTGAGTGTATATTTTCTAGCAGTGGCTTTAACTGGTGGTCGATATAATAATAATAATAATAATAATAATAATAATAATAATAATAATAATAATAAGTTATCACCATGGATTCACCTTTTCTTCAGCTGTTCGGCTACATTGTATTGTATTGTATTGTTTTGTATTGTATGGTATTTTTTTTTTTTTTTTTGGTATTGTCACAAATTAACTCACTTCTTCTTCAGCTGGTCGGCCACACTGGGAGGCAGCATCCGGTGCAATAACGTCTCCGTCCGCTTCTTCTCGATGGCAAGCTCACTGGTCTTCTGGGACACCTTTCCAGCGTACACCTTCAGCGTTTTCATAACAGACCGAACGCTGGCAATGTACCAGATAGTGGTGGCAGTACAGAGGGTGAGGATGGCACCAAGTACTGCCAAGTAAATTGCAGACACGCGCGTGGAGCTCTCCTTCCCTTCTTGTACTCTTGCTCTGATCCGCTCCGAGCTAAATTCCAATAATTCCCGAAGCATCGAGATAAACTTGGTCAGATTCTCGAACCACCTCATGCTGTTAGTATACCTGTGGCAGGAGAAAAGGCGACTATTATTTATAGTTTCACAGTTTTTAAGGTCTAAAGAGAACTGGGTTTACTGATTACAAATATTAATGGATAATGATCGCCCCCTTCAAGTATCTTCAGTAATTGTACTCCATTGTGCTATATATCATTTTGTTGTATATTATTGTATTGTATATTGTTGTGTTGAACATTACTGTTGTGTTTTCTTTATTGTAAATTTAATTTGAATGACAGGGAAAGAAGCACACACACTATATATATATATATATATATATATATATATATATATATATATATATATATATATATATATATCAATATTGAAGTTAGATTGTTTTATATTTTACTTTAGTATAATTAGATTTTTAGTATATTTACCGTTTGTGGGTAGACATATTGCGGCAAAGTTCTTCAAATCCATCGCCAAACACGGTCTTCTTTTGTCTTTGCAGGTCAGGAAGCAGGTCCGCATGTTCTGAATGGAGGAGGTCGTACTGGACTTTACACTCGGGGTCGTAATTGAAAGCCAACTGTAACAAGGTATCAACCTGGCCCTCTAGCTTTGAAAACCACACCGAACTGTCTTTGGTATACCCACACATTGTGAAGAAGGTGGAGCCCAGAGCGCGCTGGAGACCAGCGGCGTCGGTCACGCGAAGGAACATACCGTTGCCTGTGATGAGGGGCCACAAATCGGCCTCCGATGTTAGTTTTAATTGTTGCTCTCCCCAGTTCATTAACTGGTCGTTAATTGATTTGTAATAATTGATGCTGCTGTGAACGGTGATTCCCAATTCATTTGTCGTTATCCGATGCTTTTGCAAGTCCTCTTGAAGCTTGAGTTTTCCCTGTTTACCTTCGATGATCTTGCTGCCCAGTGTTATCTGAGGAGGCCACTGTGAAAGGCTGGCAAGCTTCAAGTTGGTCTCAGAACGTTGTGCATCTAAGGTAGCCAAGGCGTCGCTGTTGGAGCCATTGGAACTGAGGTACATTGCTGTCAGGCCTCGTTCCTTCTGCAGGGCCAGTACCAGATTGGTCACAGCCATGGTAACGTCCAGACTTCTCTCAGTCTTGACTGCAGAGGCCAGATTTTCGTATGACTGGCTGAAGTTGATTCCTACCATGATGACTAACAAAACTAACGGCACGACCATAACGGCTATCAACTTGCCCGTCTGCCATGACGTCTTTTCCTGGGTGCCGACCACAACTTCCCGGATGTCGCACTGGCTAGACCGGGACACGGCAACGCTCTGTCTTGCCTGCGGACCAACAACGTCAACTTGATTGCGTTTTGGAAACCTCCAGGACAGTCGAGTCTCTGAATTCCTTGGCGCATCGAGCGCTGTCTCCTGTGCCATGACAGTTGGTTTGTAGATTATCTGAAACAGAAGATCAGTTCCAAAATGTGTCTTCTTGCAGAGGTTAATACAATAGGAGACACGGTGGGCCATCCTCCCCCCCCCCCCCCCCCCCCCTCACCAAAAGCTTCGGAGGTCTCCTCTTCTTTTTCGTACCCTTCCCATCAAGATGATACAACAATCGAAACTTTACTTAAGGATATTGTAACCCTTCTCCCAAAACTCCTTGTTCACCGCCTTAAATACAATCTTTTGGGTAATAATTAAATCTCAGTGTTCAGTGACTAAATTCATTAACTATCACTCATACGCCATCTTACAGATAACGACAGAATCGCAATTTTAGGGTAAAAACTGAAAAATCGCTTTCTCAAATTTCTTGTTACCTGAGCACCCACGATCACCGTTTCATCGCCGGTTTAATGACACCATTTAGTAATCCAAAACACTGCCAGCGATTTTTCTTTAAGGCCTTAGTTTAGATTTTATCGTTGATAAAGCAAATAATACCTTTGTTTAATAAAAATCCTGTAATTAGGGGCTCATAACTCCATAACTAAAATATTTAAACCACAATGACAGCACGAGATTGTAGCCCATAATTTATGGACATCTCGGCCAATTTTCGTGATAAAATATGGTTCAGGGATGAAGTTACGCCCCAAATATACTGATTGTTATCTCACCTCAAAATTGAAAGGTGTTAATTAGACGATGAACGCTTTGAGTTGCCTATACTTATACATTCCAACGAGAAATATGAGGGCCGTTATTTTATATTTTCGAGGAATTTTATTGTTTTAAATCAGCACAAAGATAGATGCATTATTGAATAAGTAGATGCAGGAAAAAACTCACTTATGGTATCTGGGTGATAATGAAGGGTAACATTACCCTTAGCCAAGCAATTTTCTATCGCTCTGTCCGTCTGAAAAAAAAAAAACATTCTCCTCTTAAACTGTAACATATTGCCCTCACTTCACTCCATAAGCAATACCCAAGTGCTTCCCCACCTCCTCAGTAAAAAAAGAAGATCCGCCAATGTTGTGACACGCTATTATAACAAGATTCGGAATGTTTTCCCTCAATCGAGCTGCCTGTTCTATTACCATTGCATGGTATTTATTAAGATAAAGTTGTGGCAATTGTATGATTAAGGGTCGAGTATAAGCTGCAGAAAAGCCGTTTTCCAATAAATCCTGGAGTGACGCTATCATGCTTTTAGGTCCGCAAAACACTTGCAATTTACTCAATTTATAGATTGTCTGTTACCTGTTTTAACCGTACTATTGTTATCAAGACAATGTTGAATACGACAGTTGTGACAAATGACAGCTAAACATGATGTGTCTTTACCTATTAATACGTTAACTCTAGAAACCGCACAATACTACATGTAGAACATTCCGAAAACGCACACCTCCGACATTTAATGATAATAACATGAAAAATATGGATTATTTTCGAATTATGAGGAGATCCGTATTTTCCTGAATTTGTTATCATTCCATTCTTTTATGAATAGCTGTTCATCCTACAATTGACATTTTATGTACTGTATAAAAGGTAAACACGTGCATTTCTGTGCCAGTCCTACCTTTTTTCTCCTTAATGCGGCGTTCTTTTACTACCATTCAGGCGGCATTCGTCAGGAGCATTCGTAAGCTATGGTGGTGAAGGATCTAATAAGTAAAGTGCACAATGGATCTCCACCTTATTACTTTTATAAGCATACAACATGCGCATGCGCACTGAAAGCTAATTGTATGTTGTTTTTTTATCTGGCGTTGTCGTGTTCACAAACAAACTATTTCTGGAAGGAAGGTTACATTGTCCTCGGTTCAATGTGTACACACGCAAAACACATCCAAGTGGTTTTCGTGTGTATGCACGTGTTTGAGAAAATGGGGGATCCTTGGATTAAGCAAGCAGCACTTCTAACTGCCCCCCTCACCCTCCCCCCCCCCCCCCCCCACACACACACACATACCGTGAAAACGCCCCTGAATCAATGAATCATCAACTTCTGAAAATACTGGCGAAAATGAATTTGCTTGACAATTTTAAAAATACTGATTAAAACTAAAGCACAGGCCAAATATGAAAGTGATGACATAAGTAGAAACTAGGTTGTACAAAATCTGGATGACAAAATCTGAAGCACCGACAAAGTAAACATTCTGGAAGGCATAGTTTTGCAGAAGAATCACATCAAAACCACTGTCTCTTAATGTTCCCAATTCGTAGCTTTATCAGATACAACAAGTGCAGTATATTTACTAGTTGCCATGGTAATTGATTAACTAGTCATCTCACTGGACACCAGCCTGACCGGATGTCTTCATATAGATTAATTTGCACTGTATTTCTCACCATAGACTTTCACTGATTATCAGGTGGTGTGAAACAATCACAAACATTGAGTGACCAACTCCAATTGCTTCGCAATTCAGATCGCGTTATGTAAGGACAATTGCGTAGGGGATCAAAAACATTTTCTGAAAGTTTTTAGATCCATTGATCTTCATAAGCTATAGGTATTAATAAAATTAGAAAAACACAATCTTCCCAATCATTACATGAAGCTGGCTGGGGAAATTGTGTAATCGTTTTCTTTTTGTATTCTTTTGTATAAACTTCGTATATATCATAATAATAATAAGCTTCTTATATGGCGCCTTACAATAACGGATAATATAACTGAAATCATTAAAATGACTACAATATTTAAATCTAAAACACTCATTGGAAACCATTTAAAATTGACGCTACTAAAAATCAATCTTATTAAAATATTTTTATAAAAAATCTAAGAGATATAGACAGATTTAAAAATGGGGGTCTTAAGAAGGGATTTAAAATTGTCAAAGTCTTCTGCTTTTCTAATAAAATTTGGTATGTCATTCCACACTTTGGGGGCGTAGATCGATCACCCGATCACCATAACTTTTGAGAGACCCCTTCTCTAAAACAGAATGTTCTAAAACAAGGCCATTCTCAGTATTAAATTTATTATATTCCGCGTTGTGGATCATGCCACGGACCACATTGTGGCTAGTAGAGATCGTAGACTGATGCGAAAGAATGGCAACAAAAGTATAGCATACACGGGTTGATGTGGCCCAACTTTATTAAACAAGAGGATGACGCTGACAATTCTATTAACACGCATCAAGCTTACCTAAGAAATGAACGTATGCAACGCAATGCTTACCGTTAAATCAAAAGTTATAACGATGGAAAGCAAAATGAAATTGGCTTGACGTGAAGTTCAAGATGAGAATCCATTCAACAAACTTTGAGAAACTGATGTATATGCTTATGGACTGATGAAGTTTTTACGACTGGCAAAGATGGTTACAACGTATTATACAAGATGATACAAAATGTCACAAATCGGGATCTCGATTTCCTTTATTTCATGGTTATTGAAATATTAAGTCGACATAGCCAAAATACGCCATGTCTACGGGCAAGGGATCCAATTCTACAATTTTCAAGAGTATGATCAAGTTTGATACAATTGATGACTTGGAGATGCCTTCATTGCGAGATATGTTCTAAGTAGTCCGTAACAGAAATTTCATTTATCCTATTAAGTGACAAAGACGTAAGATCTGATATGCCCTAGTTTAGTCCTTTGGTCTCTTTTTTTAGTCCCGTCGTAGAAGAGCGCCATATTGAAACTTTCCGGTATAGTCCTTGGCTTTGGGATCGTAGTCCCCGCCCCAACACCGTATCAGGACATACATGTTATCAAGCTCCTCATGTTTGCCTCCCGCGTTCACAGTCAACATGTTCATTGGCAGCTGGTTGGGGTTGCTGGCGATCACGTTGCGCCCTAAGAAAAACAAAAAAATAATTACACACCGACCGAAGTCCACGTGAGTGGAAAGTTAGTCTCGGGTATTAAGACCGAAAATTTTTGTCTTTGCCAATCCAATATATATTTGCAGGAGTACTAGCAGCCCCAACCAAAAATAAATAAATAAATAATTGATTGATTGAATGAATATATGATAAATAATTATGTGATTCCCGTCTTATCTAGTTGGTGCCCACTTACCGTCAATAGTGCAAGGACGGCGGTGACAGACGTATTGGTTGAAAGAGCTCTGCAGTCCAACACCAAGCACCGTGCTCTGAATCCTAAAATGACATTTCAATTAAATTATTAAAAGCAAAAACCGGAAACAATCTTAATCTAAATATTTCACCTCTCAGATGGAAATATTTAATGTTTAAACTCGAATAAGCAATATTGATACCATTTTATGTAGAATGATACGCAATAACTTTGGAATTTAATCTTTTTTAACCACGAGAAGTTTTAATTTGTGGCCGAAGTTACGATTGTAGACGTCGGTGTCACAAGAATGGTAGTCCGCTCCCCACTATTTTACACAGGCGACATTCGTCCCAAATGCTAACCCCCGGCCAATTACTACGACTAACACTAAACTGTACGAATCATATGTAACCCCGGACTTCCATTCCAAAGGACCACCATTCCTGTCGCACCTATCGAGTTCTTTGATTTCATACGATGCTTTGGTGTCCCCCGATCTCCGTCCAGCCACGGACAGGAAGCCATCTCCCTATGACGTCACTTGAGAGAAATAAACTCACTTGTATTTTTTCATGTGTTCACCTGGACACCACCACATTTTAATGAGGACGTTGGTCTGGTAGGGCATCTTGACGGTTTGTTTGATGAAGACGGTTTGGACTAGACGATACGGCGCAGCACTTGGCATGGTGAACGGCCGGAACTCGTCGCCTACTAACCCTCTCTCGTCCTCGTGCTACAACATAAACGCCACTTTGAAAATCTGTCTACACCTGAACGTCACGTATGGTATGTTACGTGTTTTCAAGTAAATATAATTTCATTCCCGTTAGAATAGATTTCATCATTAAAATTAATCTCTGATCGTAAGTCTTGCATGTGTTTACGATTCTTGGATTGGCAGTAGTAGATAGATTCGAGCGTTTAAGAACATCACTGATCGCTTAAACCGATTTCAACTAGATAGGGGAGTTAATGATAAAGATAAAAATGTTGAGTTAAAGTTACTTTACAAATAACGACAATAAAATTGTTTTCTAACTTCGGCATTGCACGACACTTCGAAAATTTATCAAAAGCACCATGCAAGACTCCCTTTTCAAAAATGTACATGAGATTGAAAAATTAACCATTTCAACAACATTAACAAAATTGGTGATAATAACAACAATGAGAATGATCAGCAGTTTAATGATCTCAGATGTATGCACCTTCTCGTAATGTTTCTTGCGCTCTTTGAACTCCACAATGATGGAGTAGCTGACGGCCATGACGTCACCAGTGGTCGTAAACACGTACAAGTCTCGCTTGGAGTCCCAGCCCCTAATCTTACACTTGTACTTTGGGGGTTTTCCCGGTCGAGTGTTGCTGCAGAGAACTTTGGGTCCTGTCACTCTCTAAAGAATGTTAAAATATTTATCATCCGTATCCATTACCAAGCTCAAGGAAGAGTTTTGCAAAGAAGTAATTAAGCGTCAACTTCTAAATCTAAAATGTTACTTTTTTGAAATGCGTATTTTACGTTAAATACTTAAAATACATAATATTACGCTAAATCAGTTTGAAATGACAGATTCCTTCTAGGATTCAAGCTTTTCATTTCGTTAAGTTCATTAAAAATGGCAAGTCTAAGCATTTTGAAACAGTGGAACATTTAAAATTATCGGGGATTCCTTTACATCATGTATTAGTAATATTTTTGATACCCCATCCATTTGAATGAAACCCTGACATCATCCAATACATGACGTACCTCATGTGGTCTCATTTTGTTGGTGACGTAGAAATAGACCACTCCGTTATCCGGGTTCCAGTTCTGGTTGTTCATAAGTAGAACGCTTACGGAGACATCCTTTCCCCGCATGGCGGAACAAGTGGACGCTGAATAGACTTTAAGTTCCTTTGGACCATTCGTCTTTACAGTTGACGTCACAAATCTTACACCTGCCTTTAAGAGCGGTCCCTCAGCTGCGAGTTCTTCTGGTTCGTCTATCTGCTGTGAGTTTCGGACTGGAATGACACAAAGGCAGTTTGAGGTAATGCAGTAAGAAATACCAGAAAATGTAATATGCCGAGATTGACTGCAAACTTTTTTAGATTTGACACTGAGACAATAAAATATTTACAAAATAACATAAAATAAATAAAGATATTTGCTGCTACTGATATTTCGAAATAACAATGATAAAATTATATTATATCGAAGTTGTTAGGATTCACAAGTATCACTTGACAAAGAAATAAATGAAAAGTTGGACCAATATTGATAGTAAAAATGGGTCTTGGATGAAGTACACATTTAATTTAATTATGTAAAAAAACTTTGAGATGAAAATGCTCCATATGACCATTGTTTAAAGGTGCCAAGCATACCAATATGCAGCCAAACGCCGTGACTAATAAGCTGTGAAAATTTATAAGTTCGTAACCCAAGGTATGGCGTGGATTTTTCAAATTCACTTCAAGCACCGACTTCCTGGGTGCGCGCAATTCAAAACAAATTGGGGGACATGCGGCAGCAGCGTCGAGATGAATTAGATTTTTTACTGCATTACTTCATGGTTTTCATATGTAAAATTGCCAATAGGTATTATTTGTCTTTAAATGAGTTCATCACGAAGTTATGTACTTCTAATTAAAAACAGTTTTAAAAACATAATTGGCTAGGTGCACTCATGTTAGACGACTACAATAAAAATTAAAATAATTAGATCATCTTTACTATATTTGAATACGTGAAGCACAAAGACGGAATCAGAGATTCAATTCACGGTGGACCAAAATCGCCAAACCAAGCTGGAAATCCAAGACTGGAGTTTTCTTTTAACGTAAAATTGGACGGAGATGTTTCATGTGTGTGTGTGTGTGTGTGTGTGTGTGTGTGTGTGTGTTTTTTCCTCACTTACTATCGATAATTGACTCCGCTCTCTCATCTTCCTGGTCTATGTCGTGGTCCATATCCTTGGAAGACTGGCTGTGATCGATTTGGTCCGAGCTGATGTCAGCTTTACTGCCCGAGCTAATGTCCGAGCTGATGTCAGCTTTACTGTCCGAGCTTATGTCAGCTTTACTGTCCGAGCTTATATCAGCCTTACTGTCCGAGCTTATATCAGCCTTACTGTCCGAGCTTATATCAGCCTTATTGTCCGAGCTTATATCAGCCTTACTGTCCGAGCTTATATCAGCCTTACTGTCCGAGCTTATATCAGCCTTACTGTCCGAGCTAATGTCAGCTTTACTGTCCGAGCTAATGTCAGCGTTGTGGTCAGCGTTGTTGTCAGAGTGCGCGTTCTGCGTGATTTGTTGGTCATCCTTTTTCTTCATATGTTGGATGGGCTGGGCGTCTTTCAGTTCGTACCATCCACTCTTCACAGTCGCCCCAGATACTAAAACGAATATAGACAGCGATTATTGCTTTCTCAAAGAAGGCATCAGTGAATGAAATTTTGAAATACTTTGTTTTGATACATAACGACAACAAACAACTGCCATACTCCACATAGGACATACTGATTGTTTTTTTTTTTTTTTCTGAACACCTTAAATCTAACCTAAGGAAACGCCCGATAGCTTTACGCATAAAACATTGATTAAAGTCCTACCAATGAGAGCACATGCTGCTAGACCAAGGACGAAGAACGGCACAAGGTGTTGCATCTTGGGGTCTTGAACAGGACACTTCCGAGTTTACCGCTGGTGTGACGGTAAGTGCTGTGACAGGACATTTTATGTCTATTATGGTGAGTAGATTTTACCTGTTGCCATGGTAGCTAAATTTCGATTGGCCAAAAGGAAACAAATGACACCCTTATCTGCAATTTGATTGGCTAGCGGCTCTGAGTTTATATAGGCTGTCATTACCACGTGCGAGGGGCTTGCCAGGAACTTGTGACAGACACCCTACTGGACAAGGATACCACGTTTGGGAAACCTGTGACCGGGGTATTGAAAAAAGGGGTGAATAGGATGCAAAACTTTTTTTTTAAAGGTTGAAAAGAAGAAAATTTTTCTGCTGTGTATATATTTCCATAAATCAACCACATTGACTAACTTGAATATAAAATGTCTTTTAAATATACACACATTCTTGAAAGAGTCCAGATTACTATCATTAAGTACTAGCAAACATCAGCCTGTAGAAGAGAGTACATATACTCCTATCCCACTTCACCCCGAGACAACTGTTCATTATGTGACTCGATCCAAGGTTCTTCACATAAAGTAGGCCACATTTCGGTACCGATCCTTCAAGGTCACTCCAAGGTCCCTCGGCTGAAAGGGTCTCCTTCCCCAAAGAACTTTAGCACCAAGTTGGTTTATTATTTTAGACCAAAATTTTAAGGTTTTTGGACTTCGAAGGAATCAGTAGTAGTTCACCATATCATGACATATTTTACCTGGTATATAAGAAAAAGCAGTGGCGGCTTTAGGAGAGGCTGTCAGGGGAGGTCCTGACCCCCCCCCCCTTCGATTTCTGAAAACATTCACACCAATGGTCCCTTCTTGAAATTAAAATGTTGACTAGCATAGTTCTTAACCGTACCAAATGGCCCTCTAAAACACCAAAATTTTCTGGTCCTTTCGGCGGGCCCCGAACCCACGCCAAAGGGAAGGTCGGCTTCTCATCCGCGGATCCCCCCCCTTCAAATAATCCTGGATCCGCCCCCGAATAAGGGTGCGGATTAAGTTTCAAACCAATATTAATTTCATTTTAGTGGACTTTTGTGGATCAACTGGTATCTTGAGCAGTGGGCGACCAAATTTAATTTGTATGCAAAAGCTTGGACCAGTTTTCGGGCTTTGGTTTTTGTCAAAAGTTGGGTTTAACTTAAAGACAAAGAATGTAGGCTACTGCTGTAAGGGAAACTGGCAATATTTTGCTTACTTTTTCTTTTACATGCAATCATGAAGTTTTGCTCCACGTAGAAAATAAAATGAGACTGGCGATGACTATTTCTTGTAATTACCGGTATGATATTAAGTTGTATTTATGGAGAAATTATAACAACGGGCCTTGGTAAATAAAAATAAACTGGAGATAACGAAATGCCAGTATGCTGATCAAGTGAAGTGAAGTGACTACGACACAAAAACACTGATTTCAGTCTTCATAGCCACTGAATGAGATCGACTATCTTTTCGTCATTTAATTACCTGGCACAAACAGCGAATGGAGATTTTACAATCACTGATTTCAGAACCCATTACCACTTCACGAAGTCAAATTTTGAAAATGATTTTATATTTCTGCAACAAACAGCATATGAAGATTTTACATTCAGCGGGCCGGTTCATTCTTGCTTATTTACCAACAAGCTATATCAACAAGCTACAGACTTGACATTTAATATGGAATATTTTTTCCAAATCATAATTCATCAGTTTTTTTCCTATTTTGCTGGCTGAAAAATGAAAATAAGGATTAAAATCGTGTTTTAATAACTTTTGATAATCTATTCGATGTCAGTGTGACATCAGTTCATTAACTGAATTCGCCAGTGAAGCATAAAAAAATACATTGCCTATTTTAAGTCATCCGACAACCATTGAAAGCGATATATTGGATCTCCATATTTTCCTAATCATTGCCTTTAAAAGAGTTACACGTCCCACAAAGGCCCCCCATGTTATTGTCTAGTAACAGCAACAGTCGCTGTTACGCTTGACCTCATCTTGCTGCCACCAGAGGTTTCAAGTCGCAAGGTATTCCTTATGATAGGTTTTTAGAGTTTAATCTGAAATAAAATTCCAGGCAACGGTTAAAACTTGTCCAATTTGGCTCAGTTTTTTTGTAGGACATGCAGGCCGTTGATACGGCGAGTAATGACCTACCGACATATTGTCTATGTGGTTCAATTATGGCGATTTTGATGACCAAGGTAGCTACTCATTCCCTTGGTTCTGTAAGTTATCTGCTATTAAAAGTGCTCTGTGTGAACCGGCAATCTCATCGTGCAACCTAAAATTGTTCCTAAGATGCCCTCTATCAAATGATAGTCAAGTGGTTCCCAGATTATTCCTTTATTTCATCTGGTTCAGGTTCTCATCGATGACTACCATTGGTGTTTTGGCACCAATGTGGTATCCACTCCAAATACTGACACTGTCAATGACCCTGGTCACTTAAAAAGTGGCACACGTTTCGTCGTAGGCCTCTTCAGGATGTCTGTAAACTCTGTTTTGACCAGTTTAGCGGTACAGGTGAAGTTTGATCCCAATAAAGAAAGCCACGCGGTTTCAGTGTTCTACCCAGAAACGGTAATGGTCCCCAATTCATTAGAGAAACAGACTACGCTGCTGTGCTGCTTACAGTGGCTTCCTCAGAGGTCATCTGGTATCTTAACCTGCTGAAACCAGTTTGGGTGTTCGCTAAGAGCCTTGAAAAACGCGTTTTGGTGACAATTTGCCCCTCATTCAAAACGGACTGTGTGGTTTTGGTTTAATTGCAGCAGCATATCCTGAAGGACAGCGAGTTCTGTACCCTGGTGGTAAGACGTCAATGCATTGGGCGTGGTCTCTGTGTAGGTACATCAGTCTGGGCATTACTCTATAAAACTGTATAGACCATTCCGTTTGACACAATAATCTGTCTGGCAATGTCTGTGCTTTTCGCACCATTCTGGCACAGCTTAACAATTTTGTAAAACACTGCTTATTTCATTTTACGCACTGCAAAACCGACCGCTTGCATACAAAATTTCAAATTCTTCTATGCAGTAGTTGCCGATATATGGATACTTTTTTGACAGAACCATGCTTCGCCAAAGCCAAGCTTTGACCAGCCCAAAGGAGCACTACCCAATTAAATCACTGCATATTACACAAGGCAACAGAGCAACAGACTTGGTAGTCAGTTAATTGGCAGCGACACACCTGACTTCACACTTCTCCAATCAGATGTCTTATATGAGATCTGAGTTTTATGAAAAAGAACGCATTTCTACCTAGGTATACCTTTAAAACTGAAATATTCCATATTAAATGTCAAGTCTGTATATCATATGTTACTTGAAGGGAAATATAAACTAGCCCTTGTTTGCATTGTTTGACATTTTCGAGTGTACTTAAGATTCATTTTAGTAATATGTAGGTTCCATTCATTGGTGGCCAACATCTGGCACTAAAACTGCTGTAACATCTTAATTGGCGTTGGATGTTCTCCTATTTTCATTTATTTTTTCAGAAATCTATCTTTTGCACTTGTTTTATTGAAATATCACATTGTGACACATTATCCATTGCAATTATCTGATTACAGATATCACTCGCTTGTTTATTTCTGTCGTATACGGCGATTTTCCTCCCAGATGGTATGAAGATGTAAACACGTGGGTGTCAAGTGCGTGTTTTTTGTCTCACAGGATGTAGCATTCACAGTCACGACATGTACCATACATAATGTGTTTTTGACCGGAACTGTGCAAATATGGATATTCTTATATGGATAATTTATATGCTAATACATGTAGTAATGCTATGCTATTCTATTCTATGCTATGCTACATGTACGTATATATGCCACACCACACTAACCTACACCATGGGCGCATTCAGATTTACACATCGAACTAGCTGGGTCGGTCCAACTCCTCGGGGGATTCCCACTAATGTGCAGTCAGTGAAATTGGCTTAATCAGCACAGGATAGTTAAGTACCCCCCTAATTGCTCGAGGAGGCGTGTCAGGCAATCATGCTGATTCCGCACTCCGAAGAGTTGGGTCGACCCAGCTACGATGTGTGAATCTGAATGCGGTCTATGAAATCCTGTATTTTATTATTCTATATGACAGTAGCAGTCCAGGATAGTCAACTACAACACAATGAATATACATCGAGTTCTCCGTTTAGCAAGTTTTGATCTATTTCAAAGTTTCTTATATGTGTTCTCTTTCTGGTTTACGTCAGTTTCCCGCCGTGGTAGCCGCCGTGGTAGCAGTAGTTGTCGGCGGGATGAACTCTCCTCTGTTATATTTCTGTATTACATCGTTGGCAAAAGGTCCGACTCTTTGGACTGTAAGAGATATGGAAACCTCATGAAAATCACACCCTTCAAACAAGGCTTTTCCCAGAAAGCCGTCCAGCCGTCATCTGGACGGCCTCTGGCAGCAAAATTCGGCTTATATTTTCAAAGACTGCTGGACGGCTAGAATTATTTGGGGGAGGACGGTTTAGTTGTAGTTGGACTCCCTGTTAATCGGTGACCAAATTACAGATCAACATTTTGGACTCCCTGTACTCCAAATCCTGGGGAAACTCCTGACTGCAAAATAACTTTAATTTAATTTAAATCAATTACCTTATATTTACAGCAATAAGAAGACGGCATAACACCACATTATTATTTCTTAAATAGTAATTTCTCAAAAATGTTATTGAAATCAATTCGAAGAGGTATAAAGAACTAAACAGTGTACATATTTTTAAGATTCCCAATTTTGATATGATTTGTGATAAGTCAAAATAATTACAGTAATAATTATCAATATTTTGGCGTAAATATGATGTTTTGTTCTTGCTCTGAAACAGAGAGAGAGAGAGAGAGAGAGAGAGAGAGAGAGAGAGAGGAGCTGGAGGTAAGCATGTTACCCCTGTAATAGGCCGCATTCAGAACAGCGGACTAACTAGTCCACGGGTCAAATATGGCCGACCCACTAAAATACTTCCCCACGGGGAATCTATTCAGTGTCTATTAGCGGATTCGACGCCAAGCTTTTTAGTCGGTCGCCATATTTAGCCCGCGGACTAGTTAAGTCTGCTGTTCTGAATGCAGCCAGAGAGAGAGAGAGAGAAAGAGAGAGAGAGAGAGAGAGAGAGAATGGGGATGGGAGGCTAAAAAAGAGGGGTAGGGGGTGGGGGTGGGGTGGAGAATTTAGGGTGGGTGGCTGGGTGGGTGACGGATGACTCACTCCCCAGGATCAGCACTATCACAAGTGCCAGCAGGACCAGTCCGCAGATCACCCCCGCCACGATGGAGAAGGTGGACGTGTCGTGGAAATGAAATTTCTTCTTCTTCTTCTCCGAGGGTGCTAGCCCCCTGTTATACGGATCCATCTGAAGAGAAATGATATTAGAGTACTGCGTCAGATCTTGTCGTCAGTACTTTGCTAATTACGTCCAATATTATATGGTCATAAAATCGTCCACTTGGTTATTAATTAACGCCTTACTAAGTCGATCTTGTTATCAACAAGGAGTTATAACAGATAACAGATAACTCCTTGTTATCAATAAGCTGATTATCACCAGCCTCTCGATATTCTAATCAACGGAGGATGCTTGTTGGTCTGTCAATCTAATTGCATTTAGCGGGAGTCCCCTCGAAATTAGTGCGCACAAGAGTGCCACCTTTATGTTAGTCATCGTAGTCCCGTAATTGCAATAATTTCCCATAATTAGTCTGTTAATCTTATTACATTCAGCGAGAGTCCCCACCAAGTTAAAGCGCACTAACAAGTGCGACCTTCATGTCACTCATTGCGAACTGTCTCTTAATTGCAATAATTTCCCAGTGACGTGCATTAAATTGTTCTACGAAGCAATGAAGAAATTGTTCGCCGTTTCATAACTATTGGTCAATTATTTAACTATTACTTTGAGAAACTATTAATCTGACATACCTTCTCAATGGACGAAAACTGTCCTTCAGTCGCCATAACAGAGTCGTAAATAAAAACTTTCAAATCAGGGCAGACTTTCTCGGGCCTTACTTCGCCTCAATCTTGTCTCGCTTTAATCTCGTGTAAACTTGACAACCTCTCAGTGTCTCAGCAAGAGATAAATTCTGCTGTGGTTTAAATATGTAGAGGCGTTTTTCACATTTGCAAATATCTGTATCTACTGCGTCCAAATGAACAGCAGGTAGTGCAGACTTGACAGCACAGGCAAAATGTTATGTGACCTCTTCTTGTGTCGAAGCGCTACGTACAGGTTTTTTATTTACCTTAGGCTAAATTACATGTTTACACTGAACACAGTGGATCGGACTAGCCGTTCACCAGGACCGAGACTCTTGTGCATCTGTTTGATGAAAAGCGTCAAATCCACTGTTGTTATAGGCCCCAATTCCCATAGTCACTATCGGTCTACGTGGATCGACCCAACTCTGCTGGGACTCTCGCTGAGTGCAATCAGCTTAACTGAATGACACGCCTCCTCTTTTTTTCAACGCCCTCGTAAAACCACCAGATTTTTATATTCTACTTATCACCTGAAGTAGGAGGGTCATTCAGTTAAGCTGAGTCCCCCCTAAAAGCCACCCTCCCAAGAGTTGGATCGATTCACGTAGACCGATGGTGTCAATGCTAATGGGACCATAGCTGGCCCAATTACATGGATTTGATTTTATATTGAACAATGATCCGCTTTCAACCAAGAAATTTTCAGTTAATGGATAGACTTTACTTCATTGAGTGTCCTCAGCTTCAGCCATCTTCAGATTATACTTGCAATACCTTTCAACGTACCCAAAAGAAAAAAATTGACGACGTTGACCCTAGTCTTCTTTTAAATCTTCAAGCAAAAATTTGTCTAGTGTAAACGCGCCTGTAAATTTCCACTTTCTCAAGGTCTCGCCCCTTTTTTAACAAAAGCGGCCACAATGTGTTTAAAACGCGCAATGGCTCTTGAATACTGACTGAATGTGTCTAGCAGGTTAAAGAAACAACTTAATTTTGGACAGCTTTTGTTGTCAGTTGAAATGCAAATGAACCTCTTGTAATGTTATAAAAGGATTTGGAATGCGGTTTTGAAATAGTATAGTTATTTGCGCTATAGGTATAGTGTGGCGAGGCCGCTGGCGTATGAGCAAATAATATGTTCAGGTATACCAGTCAGAAGGCGGCTTAGATCGTAATAAAAGGAAGCTGTGTGCTTTGTTTTCTCAAGTATTTGCTTTTGAGTTAGGTTAGGCGACGTGTCCCAAACTTGCAATTTGCATCAAAAGAACAGTTGAGATGAAAAGAAAAAATATTATTATTATTATTATTATTATTATTATTCATAACGCAGCCCACAGTGTCCTTATAGAAATGACTTAAGATATTTTAATAGCATGAAAAGCATGAAAAGGGTTTACGTGTTATTTCCTCTGACAATGGAGGAGGTTACGATTTGCTTGCCGTTTGTTTGTTTGTCTGTGAAGAGAATTACGCAAAAAGTAATGACAGATTTTGATTTTTAAAAAAATCATGATTAGTCACGAATGGCCAAAGGAAGAAATTAATAGATTTTGATGCTGATCCATTATTAAATTAATTAATTATATAATTTTCAGGATATATCATAAATGGACAAACGAAGAAATGATTTAATTTTGGTATTGATCCACCAATTACATGTATTAATCAATTTTGAATAGATTTTAATTAAATATAATTAATTAATAGGTAATTATTAGTTAATTATTTGTTTCGGCGGAGGTCACGCTCTCCAAGTGCATTTCTAGTTATACCTGAAAGGTTCGCCGAAGCAATTTCAGGTACTCCTCAGCCGAAGTAAAGCCTATGATTTGTCGTTTTCCCTCAGGCATATTGTGTTATAATGAACTCGAAGTCAGAGTCGGTCTCAACAAACACATTTGGCCAAATGCGAGAATGTAAAGTCAGAATGAATACAGGGAGCGCCCCCCCCCCCCCCCCCCCCCCCCCCCTCTACTATAGGCCTACATGTAGGTTGAATTTTTTTACTGGTACAAGTGGGTTGTTATGACTGTGTTATTTATAATATCTCTCCCTCTCTCTACATATATAGGTAGGCCCATATCTTAATTTACTATTAGCTATACTGCAGTTAGGTAAATAACTTAAAAATGACCTCAGCTTGATTTGCACAGCATTATTTCATTTTTAAAAACTTTTTGTTATATGTAAAACACGTCCCAGGGAACAACAGAAGCATTCTGTTGAAGCCCATTTAAACGTATTATGTACAGCGATAACTTCCAGTCTTTCCTGTATTTTAGCAAGGAGGTCTTGTTGGAACTCCTTAATTGATTTTAGTTTCTTTAGCGGCCTATCTTAAACACTAGCGCCAGTGTTAAAATGCTTTATAAACAAACTACAAGGCCTGTATCAAGCTCTGGTAACTAGAATCAATTTTACTACATATGATATTCAATATTAGGTTATTTTTTATCTCTCTGTGCGCTTCCAACTATGGGAAAAAGAACCAATAAAATAATGTAATGGAAACGTCATCCAGCCGCAACGTGGCCGTGTTTCAAGGAGTTTGATTGGTTGCGGTTACAAGGTCAACTGAGGTCGTAGTGAGGACATGTCGACTGCTATCGCGGTGGTTTAGAATCGTGGAGGAAATGCCGCGTCCTGTTTGAGAGGACAGTGAGGTGAGTGATCATTTCAGCCTTCATTCGGCAAAAATATGTTGATACATTGATCAGTAGCTGAATTTATTGAATGACTGTTGACTGTGACAGTGTCATAGATAGAAACAGGTGGTTTTCTGTGCGTGCGTCCCTGGCTCAGGATAATATTAATAAGGCCACACGTCCTCAGCTGATTAAACACTGCGGCCGATTAGCAAAATACTGCCAGCGCTGCTGGTACTAGTAAAATGAACTGTAGCGTTTAATAGGCGTCTGCTGGAGTTAAACGGATAACAATATGTATATAATATGGAAATGCTGCATCGCCATGACGAATAATTAGAAGTGTTGCAGTTCAGGATGTGTAAACAAAGTACGAGTACAACAAAATGTACAACTTATAAGGTCATCAGCACCTAGAAATGAAATGAAAGATGACGTAAAGACAAAAATCTAGAGAGGAGAAACAGGAAAGGGAAACTCTTTGGGGCAAATGCGAATTTGAGAAAGAAACAAATGAAATACCAGTAAATTAAAAAATAAAAGTGAAAATTTATACAGATCCCATGCATATTCGAGTACTTGTACCATATTGAGCAATATTAATCTCTTTGGAGCCTTTATCTTTACTGTTTTAAAGGAAAATGAGCAGGTCAGCTGAGATAAAAACCTAAGCAAATAAGAATTATCCATGGCGTTCATGCAGTATAGGATCTTGTTTAATGACTCAGCCACACTTTGATTACGATTTCTGTGTTACCATAGTATGGGTTGCCTTATCAGCTGTTATAACACCTGGTGGATGTATACACTACTCTAGTGGAGTTCTACAAGATGATTTTGATACACACAGGCCAAATTTGTATCAGGAGAAATCATTTATCAAGTTTCTTTTTTTGCAACACCTGTTAAATTTAGTGAAAAGTCTAATATAATAATGAAAATAATATACAATATAATAATAATAATAAAACATGATAAAAGTTTGATTAAACCCCTCAAATAAAATGCTTGATCTTGATATTTCCTTCTAAAATGTTCAGGAAGACATAGCAGTCTAAGTGACAGACCAGTCTTTTAGGACTAAATACTTGAATTAGAAATAAAGTAAAATATGTTGAACAGGGATGGGTAAAGCATTGATTTGTGAATAAGAAAAATATTTTCCTTAAACATTTTTTTGGTGGAAAAATTTGCTGATTTTCTGCTCAAACATGTATTCTAATTACCCATATGTACAATAATGCTGGTGTGGAGACCAAGTTAGTATGAAATTTGGTTTGAAGTTACAATTGGTGTGTTTCCTATCAACTTTCCATGACTTGGATTGGAAGTTTATACCAGGGGTAGTTCATTACATTGGAGTGTTCAAAGCTTGATAGGTGCATTCACAAATGTCGCTGAAGCTATTGTACTACAAGCCCGTACTAGTAGCTAGTAATTTCAAAAGTAGGGTTCTTTTTTTTTAAAAGGTGAACCTTTTACCATGAAACCTTTGTGTACTTAGATAAAATTTTTCCCTAAGGGGACCTTTTTCCGAGCAAAATGGGGGGTACTTTTGAACCCCCTGAACCCCCCCTGGCCATGGGCCTTTACTAGGTAGTTCCAACTCACTCTGCCAGGACTCTCACTGAATGCATTAATTCGCATCAACAGATTACATTTAATAGATAAAAACGCCTCCTCCTGGCATTGGGTAGATTACAGAAAAGATGGCGATACAATATGTTGTATGGAAACCAGGATACAGTGTATAAAAGTAAGAGGCATTTTATTTGATACCAGAGTGTCAGTCCAATATAAAGCAAAACAACCAAACAGTTCCAAAGATGAGGGAGTGAGTCATTTCTCTCATGATGGGCAAGGGATCAATATCTTTGCAATATATCTTCACTCAGATCTATCACAAAGTTATTTTATTGGAGTAAGGGTCATGTAGAAAGCAGCTTAGATGTGTACTGAGATATTGTAATGATAAGCTGACTTCACCCTGAGTTCCTGCTGTTGATTTCTGTTTTCAGACTAGTTACAACACAGGTTGCGCACTGTATGGGAAATATACTGACAGTCAATGAAAATGCATCATTTATTTATCAACTAATATTTTAAGTACTTTGGAACATAAAGAAAATAACAGTTTTCTTGTGAAATATGACCCATTATTCAGTCAAACAAGACCAAACAAGTGCATTTGTACTCGTTTATATGGTTGGAATTGATTCTCGGTAAAAAGTACAAGAAAGTTTTCTGATGCATTTTCATTGACTGTCAGTATACTTACTACATACAGTGTAATTATCGCAGCAAAGTCCAGATAGCTACTGACTCAAGGATGACAAGTGCTCAGTTGTAATTGACTTATATCATGGATAAAATTTAAATTAATTGCAATTGTATTTTCCTTGGAATGCCCTGAGGCACAGCACATCATGATGTAAACTACTAGTAGTTGTTATAAGTGCAATTATCCTATATTCTATAAAATAATCTTAACAAAAGTAACCTTGAGTATATGTAATCATAAAAGGTAGAAATGTAAAATGATTATAGACAAATAAGTTGATTTAGTTTATAGTAACAATCATGATTATTTTCATTTGCTGTGGGGAAAGCAGCCTTCTTTCTCACAGCATCGTGGGTATACCAGGGCACTCTGTTACTGTAATTAAGCTGGCAGCAAACAGTGACTCACCTGTGTGACAGGGTACCCACATCTACTGAGGAATATCACCCTGATTATTGAGGTGAAAATGATGACAATTAACATATGAATTGAACCGAATTCTAGACCTCAGAGTAACTCACAGACTCACTTTTGTGCCTGAATGCATAAAATACAATATGTCACACAATCTACTTCAAAATTTGAAAAAAGTTGTATAGCCCCCTTTCTTGATAAAAATATATATTCTAGTCAAGTCTACTCTAGTCTATTATTTAATTGTTGTAATATTTAGCAAACAAAGGAATAAATATTGTTATTAGTCACTGACTCATTGCCTACAAGTTTGGTTGCTATTTATGATTGTTTATATTAATTAAAGCATAACCTGCTAATAATAATATTAAATCTAATATATCAAAACATGTATAATAGTGATGAACTTATAGCCTATCTGTGGGGATGGGGGAGGCGGGGGGGGGGGGGGGGGGGGGGGGGGAGAGGGCTCATTAAAATTATACATACACGTACTAGCTAACAGAGGCAATTCAGAGAGTTCCGAGCAAAGGAAACCTACATTTGGTTTGAGTAGGTTAGGTACCCTACCCCTATAATATGAAAATGTCAGAGTTTAATATTGTGCATTATCTAACCTTTAGTACCTCTTATATATTTATTGTTATGTCTGTCATAGGCAGTAGAAGCATGGTAAGCATATATAGTAATTCTATACTCTCAATTAGCTTAGTTGTAAATTCCTTCTGCAGTAGATATAGGTCTGGGAATGGTGTTTTAGAGACATATGGAGTTGCTATCAGATATGGTCAGTCACTTGGTACCTTTTTTAGGTTTCCAGGACATCTTGGCAGTCATTACAATAACTGCAGTCTGAAATAGGGCAATATTGTGTTTAAATGCACTTAATTCCATTCAAATGTAATAATTGCAATTCACAGAAGACTAATTGTGCAGTTGATGTGACAATTTCTTCGTCATTTACTATTTAATTTATGGTAATTTTCTGATACCCTGGAGATGAAGGCATTAGTATACATAGCAAACTAACTTAGTAGTAATAATCAAGAATCTTTCTTTATTAAGTCTTATCTTGGCATTTTTTAATGAGAATTGTCATTGATGATTCGATAAATACTGCAGCTGTATGAAACTCAGTTAAATGACTTTGTATTTTCATCAGTGCCAGATTAACTGTTGTAACAGAGCTATGAATGTTTGATGCTGTTGCCTACTGATATATAGTTGAAAGTTAGTATAATACCAGTACTAGGTAGGAGTGAGTCACTGTCATCACTCAGACATGCTTATATATACTATAGCTGTCAGTTTTCCTGTCAATCTAGCATTGAAAAAAAAATTAAGTCATATCAGAAATGCTCTCATAGTCTGTGCCATGAACTTTTCAGCTTAGTGGAAATTGGACTTTCATATTCCTAAAATATACAAGTCTGAATCAGGATTCACTGGTCAGAAAAAAAAATTCAATAAGACTAGTACTGGACAGTTCTTCTGTTTCAATTTAGTACACTAGCAATATCAAGACCTTGATTTTATCAATTTTTTTTCAGAATCATCTTGTAACAGTTATGTTTCAGAAAAAAATTAAATTGAATTGAAAGCTCTTTTCAAAACTAACAAAAAAAAAAAAAAAAAAAAAAAATTGAATGGCCATACTGGCCCACTAAATTTGCACATTCTGAAAAATCTACTGGTCCAAACAAAATTTTAATGGCCTTAGGTGTAGGCCAGCCCCAATGGATAACATCACAGATTGTTATAAGTGTATTTTGCATGCATAGAGGAAAAAGACTAGAAAACATCAACAAGTGGGTATTACTGCCTGAGGCCTGCTGTGTTGTGCTGAAAATAACTGATATTGTTCTTGTTTGAGTGCTCTTATATGTACTAGTATATACGCTTCAGCTGTGGAAGGTTGGCATGTGTTCTATTGATGGTGTTTTCCACGTCCAGCTCCTTTATTAATTATCACATTTTCATATATCATACTTGTATATCATACCTAATTATAAGTACTAATATGTCTGCTGTAACAAGTCCATTTTAGTAGCATACAATTACTTTCGAAGTGAAGAAACTCCATGAAGCTGAAGTTCAGAGTTAGAATACTAGTAAGTATGGCATGTTGTGAATGTTGCTTTTAAGTGAATGTTACTTTTTTAAATTTAATTCAGTATTCAGATATTTTTTATTAAATTTTATGTTATACAAAAAGTGATTAATACTGATTAGCAAACTCATGTTTTGTCACTAGTACTATATTTTTTGATATTGTATTGATGGGCAAATACTAGTACATGTAAGAATTACTGATATAAAAATTCACTAGCATAATAAATAGAATAGAAATGTACAGTTAGACCAGATACACACACATGTAGATGAAAGCCATCAATCATCTAGCAAAGAAATGTACTTATTTCACCTTCCATGGTGACTTTGAACAGTCATTGGGTTGCGAGATTATCGGGTGCTTTACTAATACGTGTCTTTCTGCATGTTCTGATGTAAGCTTTATTCAGTAGATTGCTACTTTATTGATGGTAGACCTGCAGAATAATTGAGGATTATGACATAACAGCTTCTTTTGTGACCTACACCTATATAGATCTATATACTAATAAGCATAGATGGGTGTGTACTGTACAGGTAGATGGTGAGGGTTTTTACTGTGTTTTTATAGACAGGTTTCCCATCCCTGGATTGATCTAACATCATCCGTCCTTCTCCATGGGGTCCCTCGCTAAATTGCTTTCAGCTCAAACGGCTTAGATGTCTAGGACCATAACCACTAAAGCTGTTAAACAATTGTTAATTACCCCCTATCAGCCTCAGCAGGCGTGACAGACATCTAAGCCGCCCAAGTTAATTGCAATTAAGCGAGAATCCGCTCAGTGATACTGCGATCCAAAGTTAGTATGGTAGGGTCTGGGAATGCATGGTCTCTTAGAGACATGTAGTTGCTACATATGTATCAGATATGGACAGTCACTTAATACCTTTTTAGAGGGTTTCCAGGTGGAAAATCTTTGGAGCAGAAAATAGGTTGGTTGTGGTTAAATTGACATTACAAATGAGCAAATTATGTATAGGTTTGGAGGGTTAAAAAAATCTTTTGGGGAAAAGAGAGAGAGAGAGAGAGAAAGAGAGATATCTATGGAAAGTTGTATGCCATTTCTCAAGGTTAATCAACTGAGTGGCTGCTTTTTTTTTCAGAAAAACCTCAACCTTGAAATTGCTGTCTTCATAAATGCCCTCTCTCTGCCTCATTTATTTTTGTCAGCACATGTATCTAATGAGTATTCATTGGCAGCTGTAGCTTATAGAACTTCTTGCAGCAGAAATCAATACTGCCATGCATGTAGCCAGTACAAACAGGTAACAAGCCCATGTGGACATGTCATTGCAGGGAATCCCATAGAGTGATTATTGCAGTTCTTTTATTTCCAGCAACTCCATCTTTCTGTGTCACATACTAGAGCGGGAACAGCTAGGTACTGTGTGTATTCCTTGTGACCATAATTACAGGAAAAAAGACACTTCGCTTCCATCACTGACAGTGTATACTCATTGTACATGTATTATATTGCAGCTGTTTCTTGGACTAATATTTAGTTACTAGTACCGTAGCTGGAAGGCACATGTAAGTAGACAACCGAGTAAAACGTCACAGGCAGCACTGATGTCACCGGAGACCTAGTTTTCCACCTGTGCTCATCTACAGGATTCTGAGGTGATTTTACATATCCTTTTGTTTGTTTGTACTAATCTACAGGTGTTCTAAGATGATTCTACTTATCCTTCAGTTTCAATTTCTTTTGTATTCACTGACAGGTATTATTGTGCTACTGATGCATTTATGACTTGACAACAGATTTATGGGATTGATATACTGTAAAAGTCTGTAATAACATTACAGCTGTCACATAGGACAGTATAGTTGATGGCATCGAGGTTGATACCTTAAAAGCAGTGTGAAACCTGAAACAGTTTACAAGTTTCTTGGAGATCTAGATAATCAGTTCTCTTCCATGTATAACAATTAAGAGTTTAGTAGGGCCATTTAGTGGTATTTGGTCTGCAGACCATCAAATTTGAAAAAAAAAGACCCTTAATTATTTACCAAACATAAACACCCCATTCTCATAGATTAGATCGACCTACATTGGATCGACCTAACTCCCTGGGGGTTCACGCTAAATAGCTGTCAGCTGGGCGGACACGAAAGTTTATTACCCCTTAAAGCTTGTAGTAGGCGGGGACGGACACTTAAGGGGGATTATCTGACAGTAATCTAGTGAGACTCCCCGCGGTGATAGATCGATCTAAAAGTTGTGAGAACAGAGCCAAAGATAATTTCTGAAGCCAGAAACCATTGTAAAATAGCATTTCAGAAGCACTTTTTTATTTTGAAATTTCAACACACTTTTAAAATTATTGATTTTTTTCAATTATTAACCCTAAAGACAGACATGGGGGAATATTTTGGGCACACTCCAAGAATTCTGCAGTTTCTCTGAGTCTGTGCTGGTCCAAACTGTAATGTTATTTCCATTAGGAATTTGTTTTATGTAGTGTATTTTTACATAAACCTTTCCATTTGAGAGGACCTGCAATGTTAAAAATCATGCAGGTCCAATCTGGCATTTTGAGCTGTCATAACCAGCCAGACAGGAAGTTTCCTCATAGCTGCTTAATACTTATACATAAAATATATGTTTAATTATTCCTTACTAGTACATACACTGTATATATATAGCCAAGTACTTTTAAAAGACTTACCGTAATCTAATCTACCTACTTCAGGAAATGATATGCTAATGATGTACAAATGAAATCACCTCCACTTGTAACCTGAAAGCAGAAACACTCCAGATAGGCAATATCCACTTAAGGTAGTTCTTGTATTCATGAATATTGGTATTAAGCAGAAATAACACTGTGAACTGCGACACTGCAGCAACATATTATACTACAGGCTAGAATGCAATACAAATGAGATTCTTCCAAGAATAAAAAAAGGAAAATGTTTTGTTTCATTTTGTCTATAATTATACTTATATTGTGTACTGTATTTAAAGATAAAATGTAGGAGACCAGGATCCAATTGGAATTTTAATGATGTCTGCTCTTTTCCTCCTTCAGTGATTTCCAAAAATTTCATCAGAATTTGTGAAGGACTTTTTAAAGATTTTTTGTCCACTTACCAATTTAAACTGACAAACCAACACTTTTGTTGCCAAGGGTGATTTAGGATCAAGTTCAGATGTTCCAGTTAAGTTGTCTATGAAAGCTGAACAAATCATGGTGATATTTAAGGATAAGAACAGAATACAGCATTGTAGGTTTTAAATGTTCAGAGAATAGAAAAATTAACTTAACTGCATGTGGCAGCTTCTTATAGCAGATTATATGTTACAAATACTAATAGTTCTCAGGGAAGTAGAATTCAGCCGTTAATTGTTCTGAATTTTTAAAACTAAGTTTTCTAACACTATGACCCCATTCCCATAGATTTTAGATCAATTTATCCCTGTGGGGAGTCTCACTAGATTACTGTCAGCTTAGCCGGTTTAAGGGTCTGTCCCGCCTACTAAAAGGTGCAAGGGGGTAATTAACTATGGTGCGCGCTCGGCTGACTGCAATTTTGCGCGAACCCCCAGGGAGTTAGGTCAATCTTAATCTAAATCTCTGGATCGATCTAAATCTCTGGGAATGCACCCTAAAACTAATAAATACAATGTTTTTTTAACCCTTAAACACATTTTTATTCCAAAACAAAGAAGTTTCCCTGAATTTGATGGGTCCTAATTAGTTTGCCAGGCAATCTCAGCTATTGATAAATTCTTTTTAGTCAATCGTATTTAAGTGTGTTTGATAGTTTCCAGATAGCGCCATTCCGTCAGTGGCTTTTCTTCCACTGTTTACTGCTCTCTCTTGTTCATGTTGATATTTGCAGAGACAAGTTGACAACTGGTTGCATCAAATTATGAAGAACTTTTTAACCATGGGGAAGATACATTTTTAATTTACCATGTTTTTACCCCCAATAAATAAATAAATAAATAAATAAATAAATAAATAAACAGAACTGTGATGACTTTCAGAAATATTTTGGGCATCCAGAGCATAAAGACAGATGCCTTGTTTTTTCAGTAGCTGCATAGATATTTTTTATAAAAATAACCCTTTTTTTACATTTGGGAGATGATAATATATTCTCTGGAGTCAGATTTGTTTTTGTAAGGTTTAGTTGACTGACAAAAAATGGAAAAAAAAAGTAAATATGGGTGACAATTTCGACCTCTGTGTACTAGTAGTAAGTTAAGATATTTTTTATTTGTTTACTTATTATTATACATTTGTTCCTTTTTTGTGTACAAAGTATTGCCTACTTGCATATATATGTATGAGTATTTTTCATATTAAATTTGTATTCATTCAGTCAGACTCCATAAGTCTATTTATATATGGCTCACTGGTATAAGCCAACCACAGTAATGAATATTTGATATTTGCTGTTAGCTTGTAGAAATGTTGGTTAAAGGCTGTTTATGGTGTCTGATATGGTGTCTGATATATATTTTTCTTTTTTTATTCGTTTGATTTTGTTTTTGTTTTCATTTTTCTGTTGTTCCAGTGTCAGAGGCCAACAGTGTCGCAGCATATATATATTGTCTAGGTAGCCATTTTTGTATTTTAACTTTCCAAATTTATTAGCTAGAATAATTTTAAAAACTTGAAACTTATTTTAGGCAATTTAATTAGCATTCACTCGTGTACTTGACATTTTCCAGTGAAATTCAGCTGCTGCAAGACAATAGCAGCCCTGAACACATAAAGGCTGCATGTTTTCATCAGGATCTGAATTAATAAAAGGGAAATATTTGAAATGGTTTACTGTATGTTAGTTATCAATGTGGCTTGTACTGTGTGAGGACAGTGAACCACAGATAAGATTTTTATAATTGTGACCTAGTTGTTTTGTCCTTGCTGTGACTGACATACCAGGATGTGGCCTGTCCAACCTGGGCACAAACTGAGGGACCTTTCCCAGATCCTATCCTACTAACTGTAGATCAATCTATCTCCAGGCAAGGGGATTCTCACTGAATTGCAATCAACTTAAGCGGCTTATATGTCTGTCATGCCTACTGAAACTGCTAGGGGGTAATTAATTATCATTTAGCAGCTTCAGGAGGCATGTCAGACATCTAAGCCACTTAAGCTGAAAGCAATTTAGCAAGAAACCCCTAAGAAATGGATCGATCCTGTTAGATTGATCTTGGAATGGGAACCCAGTGTATGTCATGTTGTACACTGGATCCCAGTTGTCTTATCAGAGAAAAATAACCATAAAGAAATGTACCACTACAAAAAGGCTCATGATTATATGAGTATGTGGGAAAGATAAGGAGGCTGAGCTTTTTATTTTTCAGATAAAAATGTGTTGTTTTTTGAGTCACATGACTCACACTGGCTAGTTATTATTATTGTTATTATTGTTTTTTGCATTTATATTAAATATGTTTAACTGTAAGAAAAATTGAGAGATAAGTGTTTACTTTTTAGCTTTCACTTTTAAGAGTCAGTTCGTGATGACGATGACAGCCATTTGCTTGGCAGTTGAACTACTTTTTATTGCATAATTAAGGTTACATAGATATGAAGAACTTCATTCATATTTAATGTCACTCAGAGACAACAGCTGGAGGAGGCAGGATTACTCATACTGTTGTAAATATTGATGATATTCACACATTTGCTACACACATTCCAATGTATGCTGGTCCATCCTCCAAGAATACATTGATGCAAGCTGTCTGATGACATTTGAGTTCATGGATGTAAGGGCCCATTCCCACTGAATGTATCAGCCTAGATACTCTGCACATACTCCAACGGGACTCATGCTGAATGCTTGCAGATTAACAGACTGACACGCCTCCTCTGGTTACCTTTGTACTCAAATTACCACGAGGTTTCTGTATTGTAATTAATGCCAGGAGGAGGCGTGTTAGTCTGTTAATAATCACGAACTTTTCTGTATTCTAATTAATGCCAGGAGGAGGCGTGTTAGTCTGTTAATAATCATGAACTTTTCTGTATTCTAATTAATGCCAGGAGGAGGCGTGTTAGTCTGTTAACAATCATGAACTTTTCTGTATTCTAATTAATGCCAGGAGGAGGCGTGTTAGTCTGTAAATAATGCATTCAGTGGAGTCAGTGCGCAGTAGCTAGGTCAATGAATTCATCATAAATAGGCCCAAAGTTAAAGGCGTGTTCTTTTCACAGTGATGCCAGAATGATACTGGATTTATTGGTTTGCATGTCATATATTAGGAGTATGATCTGTTTGACAAGGTGTTGAGTAATTATTGGCGAGGTTTATAGTTTATAAATTGTTCTGTTTGGTATGATACTGAATTTATTGATCATGTAAGTCATATTGAGTTTATTGGCAATTAATTTTAAGTGATATACTAGCTAGTACTTGAGTTAAAGGGTCTGTCTGCCATATGGTGACAATGTATAATTCTGCAATGAGATATTTTGTATTTTGTGTTATTCTATTTAACCTTCTTTTAAGCTTTAAAAGCAATTATAAGAAGCACCAAGGCCTTTCAGCCAATCCATTGATATTGCTCAATATTGATTTACTTTTATTCTTTTTTTTAGGGCAGAGAAACTGATTAGGGTCTGTGTTAGCTGAGTTAAGTGCTAACTTCAACTGATACTTCATTTGAACCTGCAAGCAGCCATCTTGAATTTGACTGCCATTCTGGAAATTTCAATGAGTTGTTCCACCATTCTTGTTTTTATTTGTGAAATACAGTTCTAAATTGCCCTGTGGATTCTGTGCCTCACTTTGAAAACTTTTTTTCCTGGGACTGCAGTTGTGCACTGGGGACTTAAGCCAAGTCAAAATTATAAACCTGGTTGTGGCTGCATGGTGCAAAAGCTGTACCATTGCTCAGCTGAAAAGATACAGGTCTTGACTGTAATTGATATAAGTTGAAGAGATATTGGAACTGACAGTAATTGATCTCATCCTGATGGAGCCCCAGTCTCCAGGGAACATTGCCTTCAGTAGCCAGCTCTGCCAGAATCAATGTCTGCAATAGGAAGGAACAGATGCTGACTGAGACTTATGCAAGGTGAGTTCACTGGAATACATTGAAAGATGCCAGCTAGGGTCATTGGCAGGGGGGAGGAATCACCATACTGGGGGTTAGAAAGAATGGCGTACCTTTTTTTTTTACTAGGTAAATGTACAACATGAGCTCTGAATCAGAATTTGATTTAAGTTGTATGGACATATAATATAGAATAATATAATATATCATAATTGTTAAAAGTACCACTTTCTAAGAAAAAAGACCCCTCCCTTGAAATTGTTCGCTACCAGTGTAGGTTTAGAAAAGGTGTCTTCAGCATCTCTAGGGCGGGACAGGTACCAGCAGGTGTCTCCAGTGTCTCTAGGGTGGGACAGCTACCAGCAGATGTCTCCAGTGTCTGTAGGGTGGGACAGTTACAAGCAGATATCTCCAGTGTCTCTAGGGTGGGACAGCTACCAGCAGTGCCAGTTATCTTCAGTGTCTCTAGGGTGGGACAGGTACCAGCAGGTGTCTCCAGTGTCTCTAGGGTGGGCCAGCTCCAACAGGTGTCTCCAGCGTCTCTAGGATGGGACAGCTACCAGCAGGTGTCTACAGTGTCTCTAGGGTGGGACAGCTACCAGCAGGTGTCTTTAGGATGGGATAGCTGCCAGCAGGTGTACCCAGTGTCTGTAGGGTGGGACATCTAACAGCAGGTGTCTTTAGGATGGGATAGCTGCCAGCAGGTGTACCCAGTGTCTGTAGGGTGGGACATCTACCAGCAGGTGACTCCAGCGTCTCTAGGGTGGGACAGCTACCAGCAGGTGTCTCCAGTGTCTCTAGGGTGGGATAGCTACCAGCAGGTGTCTCCAGTGTCTCTAGGGTGGGACATCTACCAGCAGGTGACTCCAGCATCTCTAGGGTGGGACAGCTACCAGCAGGTATCTTCAGCATCTCTAAGGTGGGAAATCTACCAGCAGGTGTCTTTAGGATGGAATAGCTGCCAGCAGGTGTCCCTAGTGTCTGTAGGTTGGGACATCTACCAGCAGGTGTCTTCAGCATCTCTAGGGTGGGACATCTACCAGCAGAACACACATCCATGGTGGCACTTTAAGTGGTGCCATTTCATGTTTTCTAATATGTTACAGATGTAAAAAATATGTCAGTTATTTGATGGACAGGGGTGCAGTCTCAGTATGCTTGCCTGGTGAGCCACATCTTCCCTTGATTCTCCCATGAAAAGTGAACATTTAGATCTATGACTGCAGGTATGCCACTGTACTAGTATCTGATGTTATTTTTCTGTGCCAAGTCACTGGTGTAATTTTTTAACTTTCTATTTTCATAGATTAAAATAAGGTTAAGATTACAAAATAGATGTGTTGGAGAACGCAAATCACTAGGATATTTTTAAGATAAGACTTTGGAAAATTGTTAAGAGTTTATTTATTTATATATTTTAGGGACCATTCCCACAGATATTTGGATCAATCTATCTCCCTGGAGTGTCTCACTATATTGCTATCAACTTAACCAGCATAAGTGTCTGTCACGCCTAGTAAATTTTTTAGGGGGTAATTATCTTTAACCTAGCTGATTTGGTAGGCGTGACAGACATTTAAGCCAGTTGAATTGATAGCAATTTAGTGAAACTCCCCAGAGAATTAGACCGATCCAGATGGATCAATCTAGGCATGGAAACCCAGTCTTTGTTGATTGTCTTTGTTTAAACAGACCTTTTAAAATTTTACAAATAGGTTGTATTTTTCAGTCATAAATTAGTAAAGTTAGAGCATTTCTATTGAGATGTAACTCCAAAATATAAAAATTAGCTGCCCTATTGTTCTATTCTAAACAATAAAACACCATAAATGCTTACAGAAATTTATTTTTAATAATTCCAAATTATAAACCTGAAAGATTGATAATTTTCCCCATTAAAAAGATAGAATGATGACTGTATCCATGCAGGCATTCATTCTAGTTTCAAAAGGACACCTGATGTCATCACTGTTAATACCCAGCAACATGAGATGGTTAAGAGTCCCTGTAGACACAAGTTAAGAGTCCCCATAGACACAGAACATTGATAATATTCTTGTAAGCTTCAGGCACTATGGAGGCCTGAGGGCCCATTCCCATTGGAAGTTATCGGTCTTTGTAGATCAATTGAACTCCCTGGGACTCTGGCTGAATGCAATCAATTAAACAGACTAACGGTAATCTTGTTTCCAATGCCAGGATGTTAAACTGACTGCGTTCAGTGAAAATCCCTGCTGAATTGGATCCATCTACATAGACCGATAGTTACATTGGGAATGAGCCCTTAGTGTTGTAGGCCAACCAGTATATTGTTTTTTAATGAAGGTAAAATCCAATAGACATTTGTTTTAAATATATATGTAAAGATAAAATAGTTGCCAGTGGCCTGTATCCAATAGGAAAAAGAAAATAAGAAAAGAAAGGAAGGAAATAAAAATAAGACTGCATGGCAGCACCATCATGGAACATGTGTTAATGTTGAATACAAGACCATTTGTAGTACAGTGTAGAATAAAACAAAATTTCATTTAACTCTCATTTACAACTTTTGAGAAATAAAAATTCTATCAAACCAGTGTAACAAAGAGCATTACTGAGCCTGCAATGAATCATTAGTATAATCACCTGTTTATATGGACTTAAAAGTAATCATTATTGTAACTATCTGGTAAACAGTTTCTACTGCAGTATGTCCCAGTGGAAACAGGTAAT
The DNA here is from genome assembly GCF_051362555.1 of Lingula anatina. Classification (NCBI taxonomy): domain Eukaryota; kingdom Metazoa; phylum Brachiopoda; class Lingulata; order Lingulida; family Lingulidae; genus Lingula; species Lingula anatina. The sequence goes on along the minus strand of NC_141774.1, from coordinate 11,267,778 downwards.
GAAGGCACCTGGGGAGCTTTAGCCATCTATACACAGGATTGAATGGTGTGCAATGGTTGTATCATACACTGCTTTATTTCCCATGGGGTACGGTAATTGGAAAAGAGACTATTTTCCCATAGTGAGCTTGTGTGAGAATTGCTTTTTAGTTTATAATGCTGGGGTTATTGTGATATGAGAAGTTTTTAGGCTTTCATGCTTCAGAAGAAGATTAATGGTTCCTGTCATAATGATGTGAAGGTTGGTTTGTGTGTGGCTTACTTATTTCTCTCTCTCTCTCTCTTTCTCTCTCTCTCTCTCTCTCTCTCTCTCTCGCTCTCTGTGCATGTTGTATGTATGCCTGCATCCACGCATGCATTCTTCCTTTACATATGACAAAGCAAAACCTAATGTGCAGAATAAATCGTACAGATACATATCAGGCACAATAAAAATTGTATGAGTATTTTCTCCAAGTCTTACTGCATGACCTTGTGCACCAGGTAACATGTTATGATACAGAGTCACGTACTGTGGGGGTTTAATAAAAATCAATGGTTCTGGTAGCTACTAACCACTAGTGATATATGGCATATATCATTCTCTTGGGTTTATGTTTTTTTGTTACTTACACCCTGGATAAGGCAGTCATTTGGCAGCTGTTGACATCTCTAAGATGTTCATCTTGAGTTTAAAGTAAGAGATTATTATTATTGTGTGGTCATGGACAATTCCCTCAGCCTGCAGGTCTCTCTCTCTCTCTCTCTCTCTCTCTCTCTCTCTCTCTCGCTTTTACCCCCAGGTGTTTTCAAAAGATTGACTCCATCTTTGATTATAAATCATTAGCTGTCATATTTTCACAATACCAACTCTTTGAGGTTTCATACTGCACAGGTTTGAACTCTTGCTACATCTTTAAATTGCGAACTTTTAACCTTTTTGACACTTTTACCATATTAACACACCACTCAAGTTATCATTCAGCTTAATTTGTACATGTTTGTAAGTTTTGCTTTTGAAATCACATCAAAAAGATTGAAAAAACACACACAATAATACAAAATGGCAATCTTCCATCTGTTGTTGAAGACAAATTAGGTCACTGTTGTCATTTTGTTTGTTATATGAGTGAAAAAATTGTGGTATTTGCTCCTAATGGTCTGCCATCAAGGTATTGGTATCAATTAATGTTGTCATTACAATTATAATTTAAGTGAAAAGAAATAGTCATATCTGAAGTCAATAAATTCAGAATTATGATTTATGTTATAAAATGCATGGAATGGATACAGTTAATGCTCAGTTAACAGCTACAAGTTGTTGCCCTGATATCTAGGGATATATACACAGGGATACAATCTTCTCAATTATATCACCATGTGTTGTGGAAAAAAAGAATCTCTCAAATTATTATGCTGGTATGCTTTTTTTCCTAGCTATGTTGATGCATTAATTTGCTGTCACAGTTTGCCTGGCAGAAATTATGCATTTACCTGTAGAAGTATAAAAACTGTCTTGATGGGTTCAGCGGGTGTGAAATATTGTAAGTTCTAATTAAATAGGTAACAAAATGATGCATGCACAATGATAGGCAGTATTAATAATATATGTGGTCTTTCTTACATGTGGTCACACGGTGAGAGGTCATCAGAAGTTACGCATGAGATGTCTACTATATGTATACATATCTTAGTACTGGTGAAGTATTGGAAAGTCTGCTTAATTGCAATCCACCATATACATGTAACACCTCAAGATAACTCTCTTTCTCTCAAACTCAGAGCATGTACATTGAAAGTGAATAGAAATTATTTAGCAAATACACAATTAATATATTATGAGCAACCTTTCAATTTTCATCATCCCCACTTCGAACATGCATGTATAAAGCAGGTGTAAGTATTATCCAATTTTAGAAAGAATATAGCATTTATTTTCTGCCCACTGTTGTTGAAACAGTTCCTGTTTGCAGAAGAATTAGTATTCTTCTTCCTGCAGAGCCAGATACATTTGCAGTATATGTACACAGTGGTTGTCAAGGCAACCAGATATAGTCACTGTCACATAATGAAGTTGTGTAGGCAGCTAGCTTGTTGCACTTCTATTAAAAGACTAGCTGCTTTGCCACTTACTTCACTCAGAGCAAGAAGACAGATGAGTGGTAAATGGAGATTGAACTTTAATGGGTATTTAATGATATTGCCACTGATGCTGACAATTGCTTTCTGATGAACGGTTATTATGGATTCATCATGAAAATGCCGCAGTGTTTTAAGGCTTAGACAGAAGGAGCCAAGTGTAGGAGTGATATATTTGAAGGTAATTTAGCATTGCAAGTGTACCACAATGTAAAGGATTTAGAGACAAAAATGTTATACATTTGTTATTTTTGAATTGGAAATGTGCCACAATATAAAGACTTTGGGGAAAAAAGACTCAGTTGCTGGCTATAAGACTGGGGAAATAAGAATGCATTAACACAATATATAGGCGCTGCTATGTTAAGGATTGCTACATCATTATTATTGTTTGAAATTACAATGCAGAGTTTTCCAAAAATGTGTGGGAGTACAGTACCATATGCACACTGATACTGTTGTATTTATTATAACTCAAGAATCACTATCCTGAGAATGGAAATGTTGGAACTTTGCTGTGCATGTTGTCGGTGGATTTCGTGCACTCAGTATAGAAAAAGTTAACAATTTAATGAAGTATTTGTTTGCCCTTAAAGAACAGACAGTAAAAAAACAACAAAAGTTGTTTATTTTGGCTGCATTGTTACAAACAGTAGTTAAATGCCATGCATATGTCAGTATTAAAAGTTGAACTCAACAAAATGAACAAGTACAATGACCTCTACTTGTAGGCAACATTTCCAAGATGGCAGATACCTCAGATTCAGAGAGTACGAACTTGGTGTCATCCAGTGGTAAGCAGGAGAGGTTACCTGACTGGGGGCGCTTTGGACTGAGCAAAGAACAGCAGCTGGAGAGCCAGCACCCTCCACACCAGGATGAAGTATATCAACATGATGGGAAGAATAAGAATGAACTGTTTGCTGAGGACCAGGTGAGTTGGATCAGAATGTTCCCCGAATTTTCAGACTGTGGTCATAATTGAAAGTTCCCAAATCAAAGTTAAAAACATATGGTGACATATCATTTTGTGTAGCTGCACCAGTAGAGTGGAATAATTAAGTTGCCAATTTTTATTAGACAAATAGAATCGCATTTTTAAGACATTTTATTCATGAATTTTTAATTTTACATTAAAGAAACCTTGGATTTTTTTACTTTTATTACTGTTTATTACAATTTAGTCTAGTTCTGATTTATATAATATATATCTTAACTTCTTATTTATAAACTTCTTTGTATTTTATGTTGTACAGTCTATTGAACATTTTATGGATTTTAGACTCGAAATAAATATATTATTATATTATTATTATTATTAATTGAGAACTCCACTCTATTCCTCCCCACCAGTGCAGTGTCTGGAAAAGGCACATTAATTATGATAGGAGGGTGGGGGTGGATACTAGTATGTAACTCTTCTTTTAAAATGCCCTTTTTTTTTCAGAAGTACTTGATTTATTAAGTTATTTTATGGAAACTTTTTCTTAGCATCCTGTACAGAAAAAATTGTATTTCTTCTCCTAATATATGCTTTATTCATTGTATATCGTATGCATCTACATGGGTATATGAAAATGTACAATAGGAATGCAATTATAAATAAGTATGAATTATATTAAATAGTGATATAGTAGGACTACTTTTAAGAAAAATACAAAATATAATATTGGCAGAGCCCAAGTGGTCCTAATATATGTTCCCTGAGCCTGGAAGAGTTTTTTTTTTTTTTTTTTTTTTTTGCAACTTACACATTAACAATCACTATCCCCATTATTTCTTTTTCTTGGATGACATTTTACCTGGTCTTGGCAATTTTTTTTATTTTCACAATCTGTACATTATCAACTTGAATCTCTTCCATTGGCTATCTCACCAATGGGAAATATAGCAGCTTTGATTTCTAGGAAGATGAATTCTGCGCCTATTTGATGACTCCTAAAGCAGAAAGATAATGCCATCTGCTCTCTGTGGAGCAACATAATAACATTTATGGCTCTGAAAGTGGAGACTAAATCAGCATGTTGACATGTCTGCTTCAAGTTCAGGAAACAGATTGTTACATTTTACTGCCCTGGTTTCCAAGAATGCCCAGGCCTGGATTGATTCAAGACAGGAATTAATTAATATAGGGCTTCACCTAGGGCATTGGGCAGTGTTGGATTATTTTATGTTTAGAAATACTGGGGTGTATAGCTACTGCATTGGTAGAACAGTCAGAAATAGAAATACTGGAGTGCAGGTACTGGGTGTGACAGGCACCGTTTTGTAACAGCAGCATTCAAAAATACATAAGTTGATAAATTAATAATTAACTTAGTTGATAAAAAAGAGAGTAAAAACACAAACCAAACATGAGAAATGACACTATGCAAATTAATTGTATGAAGAGATTAACCTAAAACACTCTTCAGATTTGGAAACACGATTAATGGCAATTTCTATATGATAACAAATAACAGAATTTTCTCTTAAAGAGGTTAATTGTGAATTGGCAGACAGAGGTTTAATCCATCTAAATTTTAAACCAGATACAGTTAATTAATTTATCTGAGCACTATTAAATAGCATGTGACAAAATCTTTTAAAACAGAATGTGAACATATAATATTTAAATGTACTGTATGAGAAATCTTTCCATTCTTTTTTTGTGAAAATCTTAAGTGATAGATTATATTTTGATTTTCATTCAGCTGAGATGTTTTCAACAGAAGATCTTGTATATCAGATTTAGTGTTTCTAATTTTCTTGACCAGACATACAATATTACATTAACTGGAGGTCATTGACTTGCTGGAACCAGATATAATTAATCTTATTTGACCTGGTGGACCCTGTTAAGTCTGGCTACATGATACCGGGTATATATAGTATATATATATACGTATAGCTGAGTATACAGCAGCTGTGTCACACTATATATTACTTGTATACACTATCAGTGTATCTACATACACATTTACAGATTATATACACTGAATGGTGTCAGTGTACCAATAGGAATGGAATAAAACCACATGCCAGTTGTCAAGATATGACAGCTTAACTTGTTACATGGTATCCAGTAATTTTATATGATCCTATACTCCGTAATTTCAGTGGACTCGTGAAACATTTATGTATTTTAATAGCTTTGGTTTTGGCCTGAATCATAGTTAAAATGAATTTGAAATACACCAGCAAATACAAGTTTTACTATCAGCAGCTATATGTTAGAATAAACCCTTTCACTACAGATAGATAAATAGATAAATAAAGGTTTATTCAGCTTAGATGTCACACATCTAAAAATATACAATATCAGTAATCAATAGTATAGTATAATTGAGAGCAGCTTTTATGGTACCAGCTGGCAAGTTGACCTTCTTCAGTTTGCCACAATATCTGCTTGGTGGATTTCTGCTCTGCTGCATATAGACTTGTACAACGTTAATTGTGATTCTATCTGATTTGCCCATATATTCCTTGAAAGGTTTTCCAGGAAGTTCGGTCTTTGATTCATCATAGCTCGCTGATCAGGATATTGATTTTAGTTTATGAGAACTGTAATAAGCTTGGTTCTGTAGATTGCGGTTGTCGGTTTCGGTTTATGGGAGTTGACATGAATGCTTGCTCATGCACTGTGATTGAAAACCTGCAGATTGCCCTTGTCTTTGTGACTGCCTTTCTGCCCATTACTTCTCTAGATTAGCATACTTATTGAAAAGATTGAGGAAGAGTCATGTTTTTCTATTAATTCTTTGTGACTGCCTTTCTGCTTATTGTACCACCAGCGTTAGCGCTGGCGGTACACATGGTTTCGGTCCCGTCCGGATCGTTCCGCCGGCTCCGCCGGATGGCTACCGTTACCGCTTCTCCTCCTAGACGGTAAGGGCCCCCGTACCCATCTCATGGATTTAGGTCACCTATAATCTCAACTCGTTCCACGTAAAATTTGGGCTTTGTCGGTATTGGGGTCTGGGTGTGGCACTCATTGCAATGCACCCTTGTCTAAAAATGGCAAAATTAAATGCTAATTATCTACCCTACGGAAGGAGTTATGGGAAAAATTTCTATAGACAGCTTTCCAAAAGTCATATGTGTAGATTTCAAATATACCCTTGGATTTGACCTTTGACCTCTACTTCAAGGTCAAATGGGCCAAAATTTTCAAAAAAATGAAATTTTTTACGAAAAAAAATTTTTTTGCCCTGTTATTCAGACACCACACAGACTTAACCAATAATATTATTGGAAAGTGTTACCCTTCAGGTCATCTTTCATCTCCATGAATTTGGGGTCAATCGGTGCATTTTCACGGGAGTAGCGACCATAAGATACCGAAACTGAAAACTGTCTCTAATTCGGGAACCGTTAATGCTAGAGACCCATTCTTTTTTGCATTTTGTAGAGCATGTAAAGCCCAACACTGGAGGTGGTCTCGGTTTTTTTGTATTCCATACGGTTTTCGAGTTATGCTGTATCAAAAAGTACATATTGGTGGTAAAAGCAAAATGTGCAGTACGGTAATGGATAATAAATTTTGAACTCTGGAAAAATAAAACATAAGGCTTGGCAAAGCAGACAACTTGTGTTCAAAAATGACATTATTTCATCAAATTTGAACTTCTGAAACTTCAGAGCACCTCCTATTTCAAGAATTTTGACCAAAATGACATTTTCTTTATTTTAATTAATTTTTTCTGTACGAAATTTAAGGCACATTATGGTAACTCCAAAATTATAACATCTAGTCCCTTATATCTCCAAAATTGGCAGAGATAGGTCCATAGTTACTATTGAAGTTGAATAGGAAGTCATATACTGGCAATCTTACTATGACCTTGAAATTGACCTTTGACCTACTTTTCACCATGAACTGAACTTTGCAAATTTTTCTTCCCTTTTATCTCCAAAACTGGCTGAGATAGGTCCGTAGTTACTATTGAACTTGAATAGGAAGTCATATACTGGCAATCTATATGTGACATTAAAATTGACCTTTGACCTACTTTTCACCATGAACTGAATTTTGCAAAATTTGCTTTCCTTTTATCTCCAAAACTGGCTGAGATAGGTCCGTAGTTACTATTGAACTTGAATAGGAAGTCATATACTGGCAATCTAAATGTGACCTTAAAATTGACCTTTGACCTACTTTTCACCATAAACTGAACTTTGCAAATTTTGCTTCCCTTTTATCTCCAAAACTGTCAGAGATAGGTCCATAGTTACTATTGAACTTGAATAGGAAGTCATATACTGGCAATCTAAATGTGACCTTGAAATTGACCTTTGACCTACTTTTCACCATGAACTGAACTTTGCAAACTTTTCTGTCCTTTTATCTCCAAAACTGGCAGAGATAGGTCCATAGTTACTATTGAACTTGAAAAGGAAGTCATATACTGGCAATCTAAATGTGACCTTAAAATTGACCTTTGACCTACTTTTCACCATGAACTGAATTTTGCAAATTTTGCTTCACTTTTATCTCCAAAACTGGCTGAGATAGGTCCATAGTTACTATTGAACTTGAAAAGGAAGTCATATACTGGCAATCTAAATGTGACCTTAAAATTGACCTTTGACCTACTTTTCACCATAAACTGAACTTTGCAAATTTTGCTTCCCTTTTATCTCCAAAACTGGCAGAGATAGGTCCATAGTTACTATTGAACTTGAATAGAAAGTCATATACTGGCAATCTGAATGTGACCTTGAAATTGACCTTTGACCTACTTTTCACCATGAACTGAATTTTGCAAATTTTGCTTCCCTTTTATCTCCAAAACTGGCTGAGATAGGTCCATAGTTACTATTGAAGTTGAATAGGAAGTCCTATACTGGCAATCTAAGTGTGACCTTGAAATTGACCTTTGACCTACTTTTTATCATGAACTGAACTCTGCTAATTTCTTTCTCTTTTAACTTCAAACTTGACAGAGATGGGTCCATAGTTACTCTTGAACTTGAATAGGAAGTCATATACTGGCAATTTACTGTGACCTTGAAATTGACCCTTGACCTACCTTACGAAGAACTTAAATTTGATTGTACCATATATATTTTTTGCAATAGTTAAAAAATTCTTGTTGATTGCATTTTTACAGCTTGTCAAGCACAAAACTGGTGGCTGTGTCCCTTATTTTGTGTATGTGGGGGTCTATACGAATGCGTTTGCTCCAGCTGGTGGTACAATATTTGGAGGCGGTATCGCCTCTCTGATCCTCTAGTTACTCCTCCATATTAGCATAGTTATTGAAAAGATTGGGGAAGAATAATGTTTTTCTATTTATTCAAAATACAATTGCAGCTGTAATTACCTGTTAGTTGTTGAGAATGCATATCCAAAGATTTTATCACCGTTTGGAATGCAATTTTTTTATTAGTTTAAACATGGATCCAATTAAAGATTGCTTTGTCAGTTTTGGCAAAGGGGTTTCATATATGAAAAACTTCATGATGTTAGAATTTTCACACTTGCATAGGTAATAATGAAGACATCTAAATGTTTTATAAAAATATAATATGTATTGTAACATTATGATTTTGTGACTGCGAGTAAAAGTTTCTAATTTTATCTCTGAAACAGCTTCCCCTGTTATTTTCCCAGATCTCCATTATTTATAATACTGGTATGTATTGCATTGTGATTTCTGAACTCAGACCAGAAGTTTCTAATATCATCTCTCAAACTGCTTCCCCTGTTGTTTCTCCAGATCTACATTATTCATAATATGTATTGTTACATGCATACTGCATTGTGATTTCTTGATTCGGACTATAAGTTTCTGATATCATCTCTCAAAGCCCCTCCCCTGTTGTTTTCCTGGATCCACATTTCCTCCATTCTCTATAACTTGTGTTTACATTGTGCAATCAATCTTGTAAGCTTATCTTTCCCAGCAGAACTGGATTAAGATGATCCTCCCTGACAAGTCCCCTGTTTATTAATTAAGATGTATATGGTGTTCATGAAGGTATTGATTTATATTATATCTGGCTTTGGCATGTGCAGAAAGAATGTAAACTTCCTGTGTAAGCAGTCAGGGGATTATTGATTGCTGTTTTCAGCTTGCAGGGAAAATGTATCCATGCTTCAGAATTGTTATCAAGATTTTATCTTGACTCAGCTTTTGAGTTAGGTTGTGATATTTATTTATTTATTTATTTATTTATTTATTTATTTATTTATTTATGTAATGGTCAAGTAATTCATCATTATTTTATTTATTTATCTATGCAATGGTCAGTTATTACATCATTATTTTATTTATTTATTTATTTATCTATTTAATGCTCAGTTATTGCATCATTATTTTATTTATTTATTTATTTATCTATGTAATGGTCAGTTATTGCATCATTATTTTATTTATTTATTTATCTATGTAATGGTCAGTTATTGCATCATTATTTTATTTATTTATTTATTTATCTATGTAATGGTCAGTTATTGCATCATTATTTTATTTATTTATTTATTTATCTATGTAATGGTCAGTTATTGCATCATTATTTTATTTATTTATTTATTTATCTATGTAATGGTCAGTTATTGCATCATTATTTTATTTATTTATTTATTTATCTATGTAATGGTCAGTTATTGCATCATTATTTTATTTATTTATTTATTTATCTATGTAATGGTCAGTTATTGCATCATTATTTTATTTATTTATTTATTAATCTATGTAATGGTCAGTTATTGCATCATTATTTTATTTATTTATTTATCTATGTAATGGTCAGTTATTGCATCATTATTTTATTTATTTATTTATTTATCTTTCTTCCTTCAGAGTGCCTCCAGTAAACCATGGTGGAAGCTGAATTTCTTCATCTCAGAACCTGTTCTCTTTGGTCCATGGGACGGCGTGTTCACGTCCTGTATGATCAACATATTTGGCATAATTATCTTCTTACGTACAGGATGGATGGTGGTAAGTGCTGACGTCTACAGGAAAGAAATGTATTTGATTAAGTTTTTATGAATGGTGAATATTTCTGCCAGGTATAAAAACTTTTAAAATATCATATTGAACACCAAGGAATTATTCAGATTTTATCTTAATTTTTCAAAATTATTTTTTGCAATGCATGAAAGAGTCAGCCACTGGTAAATATTCTTTGAGTGAGGAAGAGAAAACTTTTCAATTACCCATTTATTGACATGGCAGATCGGATTCTTTTAAAGTTTTCAAATATTGCCACTGATTGTGATCAGCTTGAGTCTCAACTAGCACAATCTGTCTTTACCACTGATTGTGATCAGCTTAATTCTCAGCTACCACATTCTGTTTCAACCACTGATTGTGATCAGCTTGAATCTCAGCTACCACAATCTGTCTCAACCACTGATTGTGATCAGCTTAAATCTCAACTACCACAATCTGTCTCAACCACTGATTGTGATCAGCTTAAATCTCAGCTACCACAACCTGTCTCCACCATTGATGTTGACTCAGCCTTTGTATTCCTGGCTGAACTTGTACAATTGGCCAAACCATTAATTTAGTTGCTAGCCTATCCATATTGTGCCAGGCCCAGCTGTTCTGTTCCTCACACACATACACTGTGTTCTCCAGGGCAATGCAGGCATTGGTCTGTCCATCCTGATCATCTGTCTGACCATAGGTGTGGCACTGGTCAGTGTGTTGAGTGCAATAGGAGTGTGTGAGAGATGTCAGATGGAGAGCGGAGGGATATTCTTCCTACTGTCTCATGTTCTCGGGGCCAAGATAGGAGCATCTATTGGAGTGATCTATTGCTTTGGTCAGGTAAGACGCTATATGAGGAAATCAATTAAATTTTATATTTCCTATACTGATTTGAATTGCTGTTATCTTTGATTTTCTGTTATTGTCTATTATTATAATTTTTTGTTAATTAAAAACGTTAATTAGATATGTTTTTTAATTCCAGTAGCAAAAAACCTTTTCTGCATTGATGCAGCATAGATACTCCATATTTTTAAAATAATCAGCCTCTAGCCACCCTATTTATGCCTTTTGAAAGCAGTAATTTAAACAGTTAAATAGTTAATATTTTTAGATGAAAAAGCTGTGTGCCAGTCTGTTCAAGTGGGCCGTTTTCATTTGCAGGCTGTCTCCTGTTCCTTGTACACCATGGGCTTTGGAGAGTCCATTGCAGCATTTATAGATCCTGACTTTGATCCCTGGATAGCAAGGGGCATAGCAGCTGCCGTGCTCTTATTATTACTAGGTAGGGTGTGTGTGTGTGTGTGTGTGTGTGTGTGTGCGCGTGCGTGTGTGTGTGTTTGTGAAATGCATGGTTGCATGTGTATTTGAGTTTTGGTATAAGAGTTTATATATGTGTTGATGTGTACGTGCGATAGTGCCAGAGCCATGATCAAAGCCTGGAACCCTCCCCCTCCCAGCTCTTGTTTTATCCAGAGTACCATCCTTCTTTTGCTCTCCATATGATTAACCTCGAGCTCCTTTGAGCAAAGGTGAAAACATGTCTCCTTGTTAGAAAATAGCTTTAGTCTCTAAAGAAGCAATTACTCAGTTTTTACCATAAATGTAATTATTTTTCTCTTTTGTTTTCTAGGTATTAACATAGCAGGAGTAAAGTGGGTAATACGACTGCAGTTGCTGCTGTTATTTATACTGGCTGTGGCAGTCATGGACTTTGCTGTAGGCTCCTTTGTCCATACAGATATAGGTATAATCTCAACTGATTGTCAATTAGTATAAGAAACCATCTCTGATCAGAAAGAATAGCATGTAAATTAGTATCTCTAAAAATCTGAAAAGTCAATTAATAGTAGGCTAAGAGTTAAATGCTTTACTGGAGGATGTGTAGTATTTCACCAATTTCAGGAAACATTTATTTGTACATTATAATGTGATTAAAATCATCAAATTGAAAGAAAATTTATAGCCGTGTAATGAATAAAAAAGAAAAAAAAAAGCAAATATTTGTTTTTCCAAATATATCTTGGTTTAACATGTATATTTCACTCTCATTAATATTTGTGTGGTTCCAGAGTACGGTGTAACAGGTTACCTTACAATAAACCTGGTCAACAACACAGCACCTGCCTACCTGGCAGGGGAGTCATTCTTCTCCGTGTTTGGAGTGTTCTTTCCCACCGCAACAGGTGCTTTTGCTGGGATCAACATGAGTGGAGACCTGAGGAACCCTTCCAAGGACATCCCTGTAGGAACCCTGGCTGCTGTAGGGGTCAGGTGAGAGGTTAAGGTTGAATGAAAGGTCAAGGTCAGATGTTAGGCTGAGGTCTGGTGAGAGGTCAAGGTCAGTTGAAAGGTTTGGTTATGTGAAGGTCAAAGTCAGGTGAGAGCCTCAGGTTAGGTTATGTGAAGGTCAAAGTCAGGTGAGAAGAAGCAGCATTAGAAAGTGTATCCTAAGGATACATTTGTTAATATAAAAGGAAAAGAATATGCCTTGATTGATTGATCAGTTCAGTGGGAGAGATGATATGTTACCCCTTATTGGTTGACTGATATATTCATTTGTACATTTTATTTTATAATTTGGTTTGTCTGTCTGTGAATACTTTCCATTTGTTCTCAGTAGCTTACGTGGTCATTGCTGATTTTTAAATGAGCAATTGTCCTCTTTTTCAGCACCTTTCTGTACTTAATGTTTACTTTGATCCTGGGCTCCACCTGCGCCAGGGACTATCTCAGAGAGGATTATATGATTGCAGAGAAGGTGAGTACTCCATTTAGAACTTCATTTGTATTACAATGTACGAGTACTAGCCTGGCTGCAGTACCGGTACATTCATCCTAGCCTGAGGTTCAATTCAAAGTAGAGCTTTTTTTGGTCAAAAGAGATTCATCAGATCATAGTTGTCATCTCGTTTATAGTGGATTTGTAAACTGCTTTACAATCTTAGACAGTAAATAATTTTATAGTAAGAATACAAAAAAGTCAAACAGATGTTGTTTTGTTTGTCCTCCAGGTGGCAGCCCTGGGCTTCTTGTTCCTTGCAGGCCTGTACATCTCATCTATTTCCTCCTGTATGGGCAGTTTATATGGATCTCCAAGAATTCTGCAGTCCATAGCAAAGCAGAATGTCATTCCAGTTATCAAGTTCCTTGGACAAGGGGTAAATTTCATTGTTTTATCTCACCTTTACAACACAGTTACATGTGTGGAAGATATTTGAATAGTCTTACATGTAATTATCATTTGCTTGCAGATGATATTTTGTCTTGTCAACTTCACATGCAGTTTTGAATAATGATAATCCAATTAAACTTTTATTCCTATGAATGTTTTGCCAGGAAGGATTTAGTATGAAGTAGACTGCTAGACAGAATATTAATTGGAGAGAAATAACTACTCAGTATATATAAAAACAAGAAGATCAAGATTAGCCATGACAAACCTTTGTTCTTACAACAGCTATTTATTTAGCACAGTGTTGTTGTAGTTACTTTTCCATATTAAAATAATATTTTTTGTCATCTTTTATAAAGCTGTTTGTAAGTGTATCTTCCAGAGAGGTCCAACAATTAAGGTTTCAGTGTTTCTGTTCCTCTAGTTTTGTTATCTTTGATAAAGCTATTTGTAAACATAACTTCCAGAGAGGTCCTAACAAGGTTCCAGTGTTTGCTCTCCTTGCCATCACAGTTATCTCCCTGGTCTTCATCTGCATCGGGAATGTCAACATCCTGGCACCTATCGTCACCATGCCCTTCATGCTAACTTATGCCTCTGTGGATTTCGCCTATTTCTCTCTGGCCATGAGCTTTCAGAAGCGAAAGAGGAAGGAAGAGCGCTACAGCAGTGGTTTGCTGAAACCTGCGATTTCCTCAGTAGGGGGAGGGGTGGGAGGAAGAAAGAGCGACCAGGAGAATAATAATGCCAGTCACAATTACGGTTCCACTGACAAGGTCTCCAATGATCTACCTCCAAAGAACATACCAGATAACACGGCAGATCTGGATAATTTGTTTCCAGAAAGGCTGTTGTTTGATCAGAAACACACTGCGGTGCAGCAGAAAAGGTCACCGAAAAAGCAGCAACAGGGGAGTCCTGTGTCTAAGGCTCAGAAACAGGCCGAGAATTCTGGGAAAGAACAAGTTGATGGGGAGCATGTTGAGAGAGGGTCGGAAGCCGATGCTACGACAGAGTTGCTTGATAAACAGTCTGGTGAGATTTGTATGAGAGTGGGTCTCTCACTAGAATTTTCAAATATAACTTTGAAAGTGAAAACTTAAAACAAACAACTGAAAATGTGTATCAGAGGAGAAAACTCATGAAACAAACACATATTTGTTTCACTGTTAAAGCTCGCGACTGTTGTTGAAGTGACATTATATATATTATAATTTAAGTGAAACAAGCAATTAAAATCAAAACATTTGACATGCTTCACAGTGAACAAAGTTGGGGAAGATGAGCAAAAGTTTTCAGTCAAGTGTTTAATTTTTTTTTAATCCATAGCGAGCATCAGTATCAGTTATATTAATCCAAAGCATAGTATGGTTTTCTTCTGACAATCTTTTTTCTTAGCCATATAGTTATTCTGAAGAGAGATGATTGACTAAATGTGTAAATCTTTCCTCATCTTGTTTATTTGTTTGCATCATTTTAGGTAACCTTAAGCCAGTAAACACAGAAATCCACCGTATGCCCAGATCCTACTATTCCATTTTTGTGAACAGGTGGCTATCACTCATAGGAGTAAGTAGTGAACTACACAACTAAATTAATCTGTTTACTATAAAAAAAAGGAAAAAAGAAGCCTTCACACAAAAGAAATCATATTCATTTTAAATTACTTTTAAATTTGTTAAATATCTCATAATGAAAAAGAACCCCAGTTCTATTACAAGCAAAATAATATAGAGAATATAAATTCTGAAAATATCATAAATATATTGATAATTAAAAGTTGAAGCAAAAAAAGAATTATGTTCATCGCGCACCATACATGGGTATATTTTATAATGTCTTCTTTGTTATTTATTTTTTATTTATTTTACCATATTTACTAGTATTTGACCATATTTGTTCATTTTTTCAGTCCATAGCCTGTCTAGTCATAATGTTTGGCATTCAATGGATCTATGCCTTGGTCACAGTTAGTGTTGTTCTAGTTATTTATATATACATCAGTAAAGTCAACCCAGGAGTTTTCCCTGGTAAGTACTGCTAGTGTATTCTTTACAAAATGACAGCCAAAACAAAGATGGCTGAGTTTATTTACATTTCAACTTACAACATAAAGTGTTTATTAAACATGTAGTTTTGTCATGTTTTTTTATTTAAGAAATCTCCAATTACTGAAGGTCTTTTTTGCTTCATGCTTAAAGGAAAGTATTGTTTATGATAATTTTTAAAATGAGATATAATTAGCTCTTGTATGTGGCCTACAGTGAACAGCGAGTAGTTGTAACAATAGGATGGTTGCACATGTATATTTTGCTTGGGAAATAAAAAAATCAAAATGCAGGCATGTGTTAAAGTGCAGTACCCGGTACATAAATTATCCTGTTTTTCAAAGCTTCAGTTGATAATATTTACTAAAATAATTGTCTTTATTCCTCCAGGTATAGCAGAGTTTAGTCTCCTAGAGTGGATAAGGGATGGTGTATCTCATTGCTGTAGACGTGGACCACAACCTGCAGAGGAAATTGTCGTTACACCGTCAACACCAGCAGTGAGAACCTTTGCCGCCCAGTTGACAGAAGACAATGATGATTTTGCCAATAGAGGGCGGTATCATCAATCAGAAATTGTGCAGGGCGAGAACTTCGATGAATTTCAGGACAGTGATTGAGAACAGTGGTGTTTAGTTTTGTTAATTTTGTTAGTTGTGATTTCTTATAGATTGATACATGTATGTACGGTAATGACTCAATATTTTCAATAGGGGGGGAAAAGGGATTTTTTCTGTAATTTTTCAATCCAGAAATTCTGAAAAATGGAACATTCCTATTGAGTGATTGAAACAAAACGCTAAAGCTGGCTATCCTATAGTACTGTTCTGAAGAGAAAAAGCACAACAAATGGCACACAGAAACATATTTTTTATGATTCCAAAATTATATTTTCAAAGATTGATAATTATTCCCCATTAAAAAAAATAGAGTCATTACCCAACTCTCCCTGGCAGTCATTGTTGTGGTCAGTTCTCCCGTGTGGCTATCTCACATCCTCTTGCCATCCTCTTAATAAGTTGCCATTCAAATTAATGACCT
Source organism: Lingula anatina (assembly GCF_051362555.1). Taxonomy (NCBI): domain Eukaryota; kingdom Metazoa; phylum Brachiopoda; class Lingulata; order Lingulida; family Lingulidae; genus Lingula; species Lingula anatina. The sequence goes on along the minus strand of NC_141774.1, from coordinate 11,251,472 downwards.
TCACCTCTTTATCCTGAAGGTCAAGGACAAGTACTAATTGCTCCCTTACTTTGAATAGAAAACTTACTTATATTTATTATATTATTAAAAGAAGTGTTTGGTGTTTATAGTCAAGAAAAGTTTTGAAAAGCAAGTTTGTAGGGCACATCTTAGGAAGTGTGTTTGTAACTTAGAGTGGTGAATTCTCAAACACTAACAAGCGTACTGAAAGAAGTGAGAGGTTTGAAAAAGAAAAGTTGATTTAATATATTTATCTATGTTTTGCCAAAAATATTAGCGCACATTTCAGTCATATTTGTTGGCAATTGATTTGTCGCTTGCCAAATTTGTTGATATTTTTCTAGTCATATTTATGTTTTGTAAGTTATTGTTTTGTAGTGAAACCTAAAAGCTTTTTAGTCCCCAAGAAATGCAATTGCATTTGATGTACCAGTGTTCTCAAAGACATCTTAATTAATACTGCCATACAATATTTTCCTTTTCTTATTTGCTGAGACATGTTGACGCTTAGGTCATTTAGGACATAGTACATACCTGTAGTACATAGTCGCTTAGGACATAGTACTACCATAGAATATTTTGTTGAAAGGTTTTATGATTTTCTAATTGTCTTTTTTATTTCATCAAATATTGCTCTATAATGCACTACAGCTTGAATATTTCAAATAAAGCTGCTATACCTGAATTGGTCTCCTCTGGCCAACCACCTACCGGTAGCTTTAACTCACGTCTGTAACCCATTACTATTATCATTATTATTATTTTTATTTATGAAAGTGGGTTTTGTTTTTGTTAAATATGGTAATTTAACGTTTGCCAATTAAAAAAAAATCAGCATTCAATTCCCAACTTTAAAGTACTGTTGCATGGACAATGAATCGGGACCTCGTTAATTCAAAAGAGTGAAAGTATAATCCTGAGACGTGTTAATTAAAAAAATAGAATTATAGGGTAAATGTGAGTTAATAGACCAACAAAACGATGTACAGTAAAAGAGTCTCAACAATAGACGGTACTTGATGTTGTATAGGTCTCTCTTGCTTTCACCTTCATTTTTGCTGTCAAACAAGGGTTCTGATGAGATAGTCGAGTTATTCTGTTAGAGTTCTTCTCGTTCTTGTTGTTTTAATAAATATATTACTGCAATTTAGGAAATATATTGTTAAGCTGTTGTTATTGTTTATTGTCATCGTTATCTCAGGACAACAATGTCAACAGCATTGGTTGATGTCAGTAAAATAAAGGAAATATTTAAGTAAAATCTTTTTTTATTCTTTATATTTTGCATCAGTAAAACATTTTCTAGTCTACGAAAGTTCATCAAACTGTGTCAGTGGGCTACCAATGGAAGTGAATTGTTTGAGATGCAATGCTAGAAGAAAAAAACTATGAAACCCTAATGTCATCTGCCCCTGTCTCTATTTTATGTTGTAAGTCATTTACTTCCAAAACATACGCGTGTTGGAAAGAGCAATTTACAATTTAAAAAAATCCAAATTCCTCAAAATTAGGGTAGGTCGCGCTAGTTAGTAAACATCGATTTTGTCTGGTCTTAAGTCAAGTTTTACTACACCGTTGCAAAAGCAAATCGTGTTATTATTCTGATTATGTATAATCAGCATAGATTGTAATGTTATATCCAGGAAAGGAAGGCTTGATAAAACGGACTGTTCTCCAATGCAAACAACTTGCATGTAACATAATCGCTGATTTCTGATCAATGAGAAAAAATAAAGGACACATTATGTGGATAGGATTATATCAATGTCGGATTACAGCGCTAGCAATGTCGCAACTTTATATTGATGTTTCCTTGTAGAACATTTTTATCCAGGTTTTGAAGCTGTCGGTTAAAGCTGTCATCGCAATTTGCTTTCGGTCAACATGTTGCTTTATAGACCCGGAAAAGTGACTACGTCAGACACCCTGATCTATTTTCTCCCATTCTCGTGCGAATAGGCCTAATATGTCGAGTAGTTAACAGTCCGTATCAATGGCAAAAACTGATCAGTTATCTAAGTCTTAATTTGGACTTTAAAATCTTCAAAAAAGCACTCCTCTTCATGATTACATTTTTCCCTTTATGCAATTTGTTTTTCATGTCAGCTCTACCAGTTTTCTACAACACACTTGCCGCTGTTCAACAACAGGCGCGAGTAGTATACTTTCTTAACGCTCGCACTGCAGTGTTTTGTTTACCTATTTGGCACACTTCACCTCAGCTGGGGTCGCCTCATTCCTGCTAAGATGGCGGACAAGTCAGCTCGTGTAAGTACAGAGTACATGTGTACAACGATAACTGAATTATGGAGGACGTGAGAGAGAGAGAGAGAGAGAGAGAGAGAGAGAGAAAGGACAGAGAGAAGCATTGTAGTTTAATGGTGGGGTAATTAAATAGGGTACACTTTTCTGAATGTAAATCATACTACCGGTACGAAGGGCATGATAATCAGTACATGTACATGTATGTTGCGTAACTATAGGTGTGTACAGACAGGTGTGTGCGCGTGTGTTTGATCTCTGCAAAGAAACCACCAAGAGTTGTTGACGCCACGCGGTTAAAACCTTGTTCCTTTATCTGTACACGTGTGTGTGTGTGTGTGTGTATGTGTGTGTGTGTGTGTGTGTGTGTGTAAATCTCAAGCCTGTAGCCGGCCAGTTCAGAGGGATTTTTTTTTCGACAAAATCTGACATTTTGCCCCTTCAGGTGACCCATCTTTAAAATGACATTGATGATGTACAACCCAGACCAATTTTTATTCAGAATTTTTCAAACCATTTTATTTTTTCAAAATGCCTCACCTGTGTACGGGTCTGTATAGGCCTATATCAATATGTGGTGTTTCGCCCAAACTGACCCTAGCCAGGAAGTAGGTCATCCACCGGACACCTGCAGGCAGCTGGGAGAACGGAGATAAAGAGCGAGATGATCGGCTCTTTTAGGATATAGTTAGCCTTTGCCAAAAATTCCTTATTTACTGCCTTATAATAACATACATTCGATAATTTACATTTTGGATGGGATTAATTTTTATTATTTTGAATCAGAACAAAGGTAGAAGCATTATTGAATAATTAGAGGCAGGAAAAACCTCATCTTCGGTATCTGGATGATAATTAAAGCTTAAATCCTAAGGCTCTAACCGCACATCTCTTACAATCCGTTCTCTCCGCTGAAAAAATCTGGTGAACGGATAAATTGGTGAATAATTCCACTAACCCTTTGTAAAATATGGGTAGGCCTACTATCGAGTCTCAATACCTGACGGCCACCCATGCGTCGCCTCGTGTGCTCTCATGAAGGTTACATTGTATGTCTGTTTACTTTAAACCTCTTTAAACGCTATGTGATACATTCCATTCCAATATTACACTGCATGTATGCTGGTCTTTAGTTAAGGTGGAGAAGTTGAATCTCATTTGAGTTTGGCAATAATTAAAGTCATTAACTGGTCAAGTAACTGGACGTAACTGGCCAAGTAACCAATCAACGGTAATTAAGCTATATATTATGATTGACTTTGTTGGTGTCTTTCATGAACATCGATGTACTAGTAGCCTACATAACATGGATAACATATAGAGTTAAACATTTCATCTACCGACATTTTTAGCTCAACGTTGGAAATTGCTAGCCAAGGCAGTAACTTGTAAATTCGGGAATGTTTTTCTATCTCAGGCGTTGAAGCGAAACGCCGAATTAATGGGTCTATATTTAGGCACTTTTTGTATTAAGGAGATTTTGAGTGGATTTCCAAAGACTTTGGAAATATGACAACATACGTAAATGACCGCAATGAAAGTTATTTTTTTCTTATAAAATGCCCTGTGTACAATTTAATCAACTAGAAAAAGCATAGTCTAGGCCCGATATAAGACCTCATTTGGTTATTTGAAAAATAAGAACATGTGGTCTGGTGTCTTGACTGCAGTAGGGTGTATGTGAGGTTCTTTTCATTGAGCGGTATCCCTTAAGCCCCCTTTAGACTGGACGGCGTCCGTTCTGCGTTCCGTAGTACAGCCCCATCTGAGCTAGAGTAAAAAAAAAAACAACTTTAATTTACTTGCCGACAACTGGCCATTCATTGAGCATTCATACTGCAACCAAAGCGATGCTTGTGCCTCCGGTTTCATGGTCGCACAAAGGACGTAAAGGGGGGTTTAGTGATATTGACTGTACCGATACACTTTGGTCGCTGCACTGTAGATCCTAACATGCATTTACGCAAAAAGTTTTTGTTCCCAAGTTCTCCTCATGTCCGATTTCTGCTGTTTTAGCTAAGTTTATAATTTATGATCGCTGAGAGTCCGTTCAGATGATTATTTCACACCTACTGTCCTATATACTGTGCGTGATAAGCTGTCGGGCGGTTGCCAACCTCTCGATATGAAAAACCCTTTATGTTAAACTAACATCATGATGTCATTTACATTCCAGATTGTCGTAGTATTTGGCGCCACTGGGACCCAGGGGGGTCCTGTTGCCAAAGCCTTAGCAGGAGACCCCCAGTACAAAGTGCGAGTGGTCACTCGTAACCCTGGTAGCGCCAAAGGCAAGGCTCTGAGCCAGATAGGTCAGTCTTGACTTGACCAACTACACTGTTATGATGTTAGCAGTTTTACTTAGTTTTGCCTGATCAGTTATACCCAGTTTTCTTTAAATGATTTCAGGCAAACACGAGTTGCTGTAATGGCTTTGATGTAGATTAATTTAGGTATATGTGGATTACTGTAACCTTCCGCATCCCTCCTCTCTCTCTCTCTCTCTCTCTCTCTCTCTCTCTCTCTCTCTCTATATATATATATATATATATATATATATATATATATATATATTTACCCCCTCCCTCTCTATCTTTCTCTTTGTCTTTCTCTGTATCTCCCTCTCCCCCCTCCCTTTATTTCTCACTCTCTTCTTCTTATCTCTCGCTCTGTCTCTCCCTATCTCAATCTCCATCCCTCCTCTCTCTCTCTCTCACTCTCTCTCTCTCTCTCTCTCACTCTCTCTCATAACCACACCCATGACACCACATTTCCTGCAGGTTGTGAGGTCGTCAAGGCAGACATTGACGACGTGGCGTCCCTGAAGTCGGCGCTGAGCGGCGCCTATGGCTGCTTTGCCGTCACCAACTGGTGGGAGTACTTTGACAAAGAGAAAGAAATTCAGCAGGTATGTATGAGCAACACAATGTATGCTGACGTAGCATCCCTGAAGTCAGACGATTATTTTTAAATATTTTTTAGAAAAGTTATAATAAAAAATTATAATATAAAATATAAAAAAATAAAAATAAAAATTTTAATATAAAAATATAAAAATACTCTCTAGCATCCGTTAAGAATGATTGCAGTCGACCTCAGATTTATCTCTGTGGGTATAAATTCCACCTGTACGCAAATATGAAAATTAATTAGTATGCTTATCCATATTGTTTAGAAAAAATCTAGCTTGTCTGTTCTGTCTGCTTACCAGTACCTGCAAAATCTGTGCCCATATCTATCTATTCTTGTTTGTAACCAGGGCAAAAACATTGCCGACGCATGCGCAGACTGTGGTGTGAAGCACCTAGTCTTCAGCAGCCTGGACGCAGCAGAAAAACTGAAGGGTATTTCCGTGGCCCACTTTGACGGGAAAGCGGTTATTGAGGAATATATGAAAGCAAAAGGTAAAAACATATTCTCGAATTTTCAAGGATCCTACATATACTAGTACATGTACAGACTGCAAAACGGCATTGGTCAGAAGTTGCAAAAGGACTGTTATCACTTCAAGTAAAGACCGGATTTTAGGCTATGGTTCTTTTTCGCTGCAACATCATTGCAGGATGTGCTCTAGTTTTCTGCATCTCAAGAAAAAAAAAAGCTGGTAGGAAACCAGAATACATTCTTTGTTTCTACGTCTCGCGCATTGCGTCAAATCCACTGATGTTTCACGGAATTGGAGAGAGTTGAATCACATATAATAGCAGACTAGATTGCGGTGCGCCAACGAATAAAAGTTGTCAGAACTTATCGACGCATATTTTATGGTTGCTTGGTGTTAAGTTCTGACAAATTACAGAAAAATGCACGACAGTTTGCTGTTACTATGTTTTGCGTTTGACTTTTGTATCGCTTTCGAAAAAAGATATTCCCAACGCAGTGAGTTTCAGACTTATTGCCAAAAAGCTGAACCCAGTACTCGCGGGTTCTAGTACGTTCCCTATTAGTGACGTTGTTTTATTTTATCTTGGTGGATTCCCCTTGCCAGTATTATTTCAGTAGTTTTCGTATAGACTTGAGAGACAGAACTAACTTAAAGGGATAATAACTCTTCGTTTCAGCCAAAAAATGAATTTTCCTAGAGTAAACAACAATTTTCCCATACTTACCAATGGTTAATGAATCCATTTTTACATTCAAAGTTAGTCCCTGTTTTTTTTTTCTAAAAAGTTCGGTTTTTTGTTAAAATCTCTTAAGAGATTTTCACAGAGTATAGCCATTAGTGGAGGTCACGTGGTCTAAAGACAAGCTCAGATATCAGAGTAATAGCTATAACTGCCGTTTTTGTGGTAAAACAGAATATATTATATTTCTATGAGTTATTCACAATGTTTTTATTGTGAAATATAGATCTCATACGAAGAGTTATTATCCCTTTAATAGCTAGTAAGTCTTGTTTTCATTATTTACAGGAATTCCTCACACGGTTGTGCGGTATGCCTTCTACGCCGAGAACCTTTTCGGTATAATGAAACCCCAAAAGACACAGGACGGAAATTTTGCTTTGGGTAAGCCAGCTGCTTCAAACGTTATTTAACAAAAATCGACATTAACGGAAAGCATTGTGCACGATAAGAAGAGTTCTTTGCATTGGCAGTTGCCTTTATAAAGAGAATGGCATAGGAGGCCCTCGGTTTTTATTTGATAATGCACCTTTTTTTAGACATAATAATATAGGTGACACAATGATACTTATTCTACTTAGTAATAAACAGATAAAATGGCCAGCATACTTTAAAGGACAGTGAGATATTTATGCCAATTATAATTATATGATGGGATTGGAATGCTTAAATATTTACTCAACATATTGAAGAAAATAGGGTCGTTGATATAAGTTAATTATAATTTTTTTGAAACCTTAAATTCTAAAATGTGCAGTGTCTAATTATAACAGTGGTAATATCTGTTTTGATTGTATTTAAGGAGACTGCAGTTAGACTGGCCCGTGCTCATGGTTTTAAAATTGCAATCAGTTCCCTTGTCTCATCTCACGTTTAATACACGAAATCACTCAATGCGCTACTTTCATTTCTTATTGTATTAAGTACTGGGGTCGATTGGAGGTCTTTCTATAGAAAAGCACCACGTGTTTGGGAGTCTTCGTGGCGCCGTCTTTTGGTAAAAGAAAACGTCTATGCTACACTTTTTCTGTGAACAAGTAATACAGACTTTTAAGTTCATTTTCCCGTCAGGGATACCAATGGGAGATGTTCCTATGCACATGATCGTGTGCGCAGACGCGGGAGAGTGCATCCATCAGTTGTTCAACAACCCCAGGGAGTGGACCGGGAAGTCTCTTGGGCTCGCCAGCTGGATATACACCATAGACCAATACTGCGACATGTTCAGCAAGATTCTGGGAGTCACTGTCGTTAATCCCAAGGTAATAACCCTTTTTTGCTGCAATATTACATTTTCATTAGGTCATGCTGATAAGCTCATAAACAGATTCAACTAAAATAGTCACTGTAGTACAAACATGTTATACTATGGCTTTCATTTTACAGAATGTGTTTTTCTAATATAGCTTATCTTTATGTATTTGGTAAAAAGGTTGCATGCGGTCATTTTAGCTGCAGATGTAGGAATATTCCCCTTGGTGTGAAAGTCGGCAATATGTCGGCCTAGGCATGCCACGATGTAACAACTGGCTGGGGGGGGGGGGGGGGGGGTCCGGGGAGTTTACAGAGACCCGCGAACCCTTTGTCAAATTGTCATATTTTTATTTTATCTCATTTATTTATATATGCATCCATTCATTCATTTTTCTTTATATGCTTGCAGATGACAGCTGAACAGATGGCAGGGTTTGGTTTCCCCGGTGCCAATGACTTGGCCAATATGTTTCGGTTCTACCAGTGTGGAATCGACAGGAATCCAGAAGAATGTAAGCGGCTAAACCCAAAGATGGCGACCCTGGAGCAGTGGGTGACAGCGAACAAAGAAGCTCTTTTGAAAGCCTGGAATGCGTAATATCGTGATCTAGGTCGCTGGGATTTTGCAAAGATCTTGTTTGGATTGGAATACGAGATGTGTCGTTGTCGAGAATTTTTCATTAAAAGCACAATTTTTAAAACATAGTATTACGACAAATACTGCGATTTCTTGGAAGACACAGTGTGACATTTTAACCGTCAAACATGATGAATTTGTTATATAACCAAGCTTACTGATGCGTTTTGTTTGTTCCTAGGCCATACATGTATTTGTGTCTTTAGTCCCCTGTGCTTTATAATATTGTGTTGTCTAACAACTGGGGTTGATACAATATTGTTATCTGACGTTGATACAACGTTGTTATCTGACGTTGATCCAATTTCAAATCCAATGTTTATCTAACGTCTTATCAACGTTATGGTTCAACGTTGTTTCAACGTTAAAACAACATAATTTGTCTGCTGGGCAACCACGTTCATGAAAATACACACCACGGAAACCACTGAAGACCGTAACGCTGCAGAAGAGTATACTTGGGATTCATTATTTGCACACTGATCAATATGTTATATTACATTTTATTAATGATGTAATCAAAATGAACAAGTTATGTACGTGAGCAGCTCGTGGAGACAACTGTGTGTCCTTTCCTTTCATGATGTTTTTGAAGTCTTGCTTTTATGACCATCCACGTCTAATTGATCCGTTATTATTCAATGATAATAATTATAACTTAGGATGTTTGAGTTCCAAATTCTTTGCGATCCCAATATCTCTAATTTTTACATCTAAGTGTCTCATTCTCGATGACTTATGGTTGTCGTACACATTGGTTATAATCGTCTCTGACAAACCCTTCGCAACAACCGCAGCTGAAACAGAAGAAAAACGTTAATGTAAAACTAGGAGAAAACAAACCCAATGTGTCTTCGAGCAAATAGCAAATCTCGTTGACGATGCAACTTTTTTCATGTTGTGTGGGCGTTTTTCATGTTTTGTGGGCAAAATGATAGTTTTTACTAATAAATCCAATTCTTTGTTCACTAATATATGTTGTAATCAGTTTTATACATTGTCTCACATATCTGGGTACTTACTCGGGGTTGGTGTTATAATCACATTCTGCTGCAGAACAAGCTATACTGTTACACCGTTGTCTTTGCCTAAATACATAAATAAACGAAATATTAATTTCATGACATCACTGCAGTCTTTCTATATAAAATCTCGTGTGTTAATAAACAGCAATACAAGTTAGAATCTCTAACAAATGATTATAATAATTAATGACAAGTTTTCGTTTGCTAATGTTATAAGCATAAGCGGTGGCAAAAATAAAAGCCAAACCACGTACCCATCTGATAGATATAATTAGTCAGTTAGGGAATAAAATGTCGAACATATGAAGCGTGGCTAGGAGCAACATCATTAGCCATTCGGGATTTAGTCGATTAAATGCAAACGTACGCTGTTTGCCAAGGAATAAGAATGGAGTTTCAAGAGTATGATAAGCATTGCAAAGTGAAAAACTGCATATACAATATATGGAAACACTAATTAATTATACTTCTTTACACTTCGACTCACCCTTAAGCCTTAAGCCCCTTGGTGTGTTTTTCCAAAAACGTTTCCAAATTTGCTCGTTTTTCCTCCGTTTTGTCTGTTTTGACTCACCCTTAGAGGTGCTGTTCAAACTCTTGCCTTTCCTATACCTCTGGTAACTCTTATTTTGTCTGCATTTTATCCTAAACGACAGTAATCACATTGTTTTTCGTCAACACCTTGTACACTTATTAACTATTCTTCTACACTCCTGTTAGTTTTATCGTGCTGGGCCGCATAATAAAAAAAAGATATGCTGTGCCATGGGTGATCCACCGTGAGCTAGCTCTTAATCTGTACCTAGGGCATTGGTCCACATAAGACCTTCAAGCCAATCATGGGTACCTTTGCCGCCAATATGGCCGAATCATGGCCGCCAACAGAAAGTGTTCCCTTTATTAAAGAAAATGTGCCAAAATCGAAATGGATATTTGCAAAGATATTTTGTAGGCATTCTATGAAATGATGTGCAAATGTAAGTGTTCGTGTCCAGTAGCCTTATAGTTTACTGATATAAATTAAAGTACAGCTTCATCGCCACGTCTTATCTACATCTAGTCACACATTTCTGTGTTTTTACACGTAACGCTTGCAGAGTGATTAAGCCATTAATGTACAGACACAGATTAAGACGCCTGGACTGCGCTGTTAGTACCATTTTTGATAACATGTACCAGTCCCATGAGAAATGAAGCTGTAATAGAACTAGCATCAAAGCTGCGACAGGTATTAGTGCTACACCGGACCTTATACATTAATTACTTGGGCAACAATATGTACACGTAGGTATAATAATAATTATTATTATCAATCAAACAGATATATACGTGTATTCAAGTTACCTCGGGTAATAGTCAAACCTATAATTCTATTGATTTATCTAATGGGATGAAAGACAACTGAGGTACCCGGAAACGAAGTTTACGGTATTATGTGACGTATTGCGTGACGTCATACCAGACTAATGTGAGTGTCTATGTGAGGCACATAAGGGTTAACCTGTTAAAACCATTAAGGGTTAAACTGTATGCGCCGTGAATCACCTCTCAGAAAACGATACAAGTTCCGCGTAAGACATGGCGAGTGTCCGTGCTGTTTTGCAACTGAATATAATTTTATAAAACTTAGTAGAAAACAACTAAAACAATATCCGTGGATAAAATAAATTATTTCTATTCGATGGCACGCCCCACGCGTTAATATACCATTTTTTCTAGCCCCGCGCTCTAAATTCCGCAACACCTCGCCTGGCTTTACGCAACCCTAGTAAGTCGAGCAGCGAAGTTGAAATGCTCTCTCATTTGACTCCCATTGAACCATCCCACAACCAAAATGCTAAAATTGTCCGATTGACAAAGGAGCTAAAGCCCAAAATTAGGTTGTTTGGCCTTTCAGCCAAAAACTTTAGACAGTTTACTTGAAGATAAACCGTAATAGTTACTCTTAATAAAGGGAACATTGGTCTACAGCATTAACAATGTCTTTCGTGCGCGAAAAGCACAATATGAAATTTCAATGAGCCATTACTGATTTAACTTGGTTCAAAGAAGAAGATAAATTTGACCCTAATGTTTAAACACTTTTTAAACAAAAAGCCTCTCGTATTATACAGGTTACAGGACCAAAACACCATATTTTATGTCTGAAGTCAGTATAAAACATACCAAACTCTGCAGTCCGAATACGGCGGTTTTCTGTCCAACATGGGTATTTGTTCGTAATATGGGTCCCAGCATGCGTACTCCCTTTGCCTTTCTCCACAGCCACAGCCACGCCCAGCAGTGTCGCAATTTGTCCAGAAGGACCACGCTGTCCCCCGCCACACGGGCAGTTTGCACCAGCCGGTAACAGGATGTACGAGAGCGTCTTCGCAGCAGTATTGTCTGCCATTAGCGTCCACACACGGCGGCTGCCACGCCCAGTACGACGAGATGGTGCAGCCCCCGCAGTCTTCCTCACCAAGAGTTGTTGTAGTTGTAGTGGGTGTAGTAGTTGTGGTTGGTGTAGTAGTTGTGGTAGGTGTTGCAGTTGTTGTTGGTGTAGTAGTTGTAGTTGGTGTTGTAGTTGTGGTTGGTGTTGTAGTTGTAGTTGGTGTTGTAGTTGTGGTTGGTGTTGTAGTTGTTGTTGGTGTAGTTGTAGTGGGTGTCGTAGTTGTGGTTGGTGTTGTAGTTGTAGTGGGTGTCGTAGTTGTGGTTGGTGTTGTAGTTGTAGTTGGTGTAGTAGTTGTGGTTGGTGTTGTAGTAGTAGTGGGTGTAGTAGTTGTGGTTGGTGTTGTAGTTGTAGTGGGTGTAGTAGTTGTGGTTGGTGTTGTAGTTGTAGTGGGTGTAGTAGTTGTAGTTGGTGTAGTAGTTGTAGTTGGTGTAGTTGTTGTAGTGGGTGTTGTAGTCGTAGTGGGTGTCGTAGTTGTGGTTGGTGTTGTAGTTGTAGTGGGTGTAGTAGTTGTGGTTGGTGTTGTAGTTGTAGTGGGTGTAGTAGTTGTTGTGGGTGTTGTAGTTGTGGTTGGTGTTGTAGTTGTAGTGGGTGTAGTAGTTGTGGTTGGTGTTGTAGTTGTAGTGGGTGTAGTAGTTGTAGTTGGTGTTGTAGTTGTAGTGGGTGTAGTAGTTGTGGTTGGTGTTGTAGTAGTAGTGGGTGTAGTAGTTGTGGTTGGTGTTGTAGTTGTAGTGGGTGTAGTAGTTGTGGTTGGTGTTGTAGTTGTAGTGGGTGTAGTAGTTGTGGTTGGTGTTGTAGTAGTAGTGGGTGTAGTAGTTGTGGTTGGTGTTGTAGTTGTAGTGGGTGTAGTAGTTGTGGTTGGTGTTGTAGTAGTAGTGGGTGTAGTAGTTGTGGTTGGTGTTGTAGTTGTAGTGGGTGTAGTAGTTGTGGTTGGTGTTGTAGTTGTAGTGGGTGTAGTAGTTGTAGTGGGTGTAGTAGTTGTAGTGGGTGTTGTAGTTGTAGTGGGTGTAGTAGTTGTGGTTGGTGTTGTAGTTGTAGTAGGCGTAGTAGTTGTAGTGGGCGTAGTAGTTGTGGTTGGTGTAGTTGTTGTTGTTGTTGGTGTAGTAGTTGTTGTGGGTGTAGTAGTTGTGGTTGGTGTAGTAGTTGTAGTTGTGATGACTGCAGGATCTGGCACTGAAAACAGCAACAGATTTTTTAATGTTTGACGTTACCAACAGCTACGTTGGAAAATACCAGAAAAGATAAATACTTAAATAGATAAATTCAATGGGATAATCATGCTTCCAATGTGCTTTCCATATTGATTAAATCAACACTGAAAACTACATGTAAGAGCGCTCTTTCATAAATCCGGGTAGGCTGCCGTAAGCAAGTTGGGAATTGAAAACGAAGTTGAGTTTTCCCTCTCATGTACATGTAAATTCACATCCAACATTACAAAATATAGTAAAGGAAAACGAAAGTGAAAGTTTCGCCTCTCACCTATACTGACGTCCATCTGGAAGCCGATTAATATGAAAAACTGCAGATACGATCTGAACAACACGAGGGCTCTGTTTGTGACGGATGTCACCACTGCCGTCGGCTCTCCACTGCAGCAAAATCTGCAACACAAAAATTTGTTTTATTTAGAAAATAATTTGTTGTAGATATGGGAAATAAACTTGCTGAATCTTGAGTTTAAAGGGGTTCTCTCCGATGTTGACACTTCTATAGAAAAGAAACAAGCGTTTCTTGAAATTTCCCCAGTGTCTTCGTTTGTATATCAAAGCATACCCGACGCGAATTAATTAAGAAAATAAATATTGAATGATAGCTTTTTTTTAGATCAGTTTTAAAGATTTTTAAATTCTTTTCTTAGTCTGACATTTAAAGCTGTAAACAAGAATTATCGTATACACCAGGGCCCAGTTTTATAAAGGACGTTTAGCACTAACCAGTGGATAAGCCTAACCAGTGGATAAATTCTCCTAACACCCATTAACTAAAAGATGGTTAAAATGTGTTTTATGTACAGTCTTCTGACGGAAAACAGCCAATTAGTTAACTGGCCAGTGTTTAACTGGATTAAATAATTATTTAAAGGTCAGTTTACTAACAGACTATTTAGGTCTGGTTAGAGTTAAACACTGGTTAGTGCTAAACGTCCTTTATAAAACTGGGACCAGTTTCTTCAATATTGACCGAATAATCCAAAGGCAGAATAGAACAGTTTTGCTTAAAGGTACACTTCATGGGTTTGAAACTTCCCCAAACGCTTATTTTTGCAGTTCACAGCTTCTTATACAACCTTATATACACCTTAAAGTGCTTTAACCCTTTTAATATTTTACTGGAGCGTACTTGATGTTGATATTACCAGTTCATAGGAGCATATAGGAATATGGTGGCTGCTTATAATGACTGGCCAGTTATTTTAAGTAGACAACGCCATAGGGAGCGTCACTTAGGCTTCGTTCACATGCAATGTCTATTTTCTAAATTCTATTTTCTATTCGCGCTATCTTATGATCACGGTCTGTGCCCTAAATATCTCGCCGCGTAATTACTGGCAGCGCGAGCCAGTTACTTATAGTAACTTATAGTAACTGGCTCGCGCTGCCAGTAATTACGCCGCGGGATATTCAGGGCACAGACTGTGATCATAAGACATGCCGCGAATAGAAAATAGAATTTAGAAAATAGACATTGCATGTGAACGAAGCCTTAAATACCCTTGAGTACTGGTTTGAGTCAAAGGTTATTCATGTGTTTACTGGAACATTTTTTTATACAGGTGCCCTGTTAGTACAGTGTCCATACACTCACCTTGGTCCAGTTGTTCCGAAGTCGTTGGCGTCGTACTTAATCTCCACAAAATCAAAGCACTGTTTGCTCGAGGAACTACAAGGCAGATCCGTGGTGTACATTCCGAATTGTCCAACGAAAGATTCTTTGGGTATAAATTGGAATTGTATAAGGTAGCCTGGAGGTGCCTATAAAATAATTGGTTAAATACGTTTATTTTGCTGTTTTAATAAGGTAGATACTTCACACACACGCACACACACTTTCAGAAGTGGAGGCCTGCAAGTGTACGTAAAAGGTCATATGTTGTCATTATCTGTTTTACCATGATACAAACCACCCATGCATGCATACTCCACTTTCACACACACAGGGGCGTAAGCGCACACACTTACACAATTTCTGTCTTAGACCGTTTTATGTGTCTGTACAATATATTAACATGACGATAGATAGATATTATCATGTTTAAATACAGAGTCGAAAGGAGTATTTTCAAAAATTTAATGACCACTAAAATAACAAAAAAATAAAATA
Organism: Lingula anatina; assembly: GCF_051362555.1. Taxonomy (NCBI): domain Eukaryota; kingdom Metazoa; phylum Brachiopoda; class Lingulata; order Lingulida; family Lingulidae; genus Lingula; species Lingula anatina. The sequence continues at coordinate 11,236,415 of NC_141774.1, read as the reverse complement.
AATAAATAAATAAATAAATAAAATAAAAATAAAAAATAAAAAATAACGGTTAGTTATTGTTCAAACAGCTATCCTCATAAAAAATTAATTTTGAGTTTTTTTAAAATTTACTGTTCAAGTGCAACTGTTGGATTTGGTCATAAATCGTTATGGCTATGTTATAATTGTTTTGACATAAAATTCCATTTGAAAACACCGCCGTCTCAAACATTATGTATCAATAACTTCTCGTTAGAAGTTTCTCTAGGAGAAGTTATGACAGTAATTTACGTGCTCCATACCTCGATCAGCCAGTTACATCTTGTGAATGGTTTGTAGAAGGATGGGTATTCGTTCGGTGATTTCACTTCCAGAGTCCTCGGGTTTTCCTCTGTCAAAATAACCGTACCGCCACACACGTCTGTAATTAGGAGATACCTGGCTTATAGGTGGCTAATTTAGGTTACACTGTGAGAGAGAGCTGGCCTTTGATATATGTAATAATAATAATAATAATAATAATAATAATAATAATAAATAAATTAATTAATTAATTAATTAATTAATTAATTAATACATAAAATAAATGAATAAATAAATAAATAAAATCCTGACATTTCATTTGCTACATAAAGTATTGCCATCTAGGTCGGAATGAACCAGTGAGTGAGCTCTGTAGGTCTTATTTGTAGTGTTACAAGTAAAATGTGCCAGTCTCCGGACAGTCCTGTTACGTCAAGGCCTCAACACAAATAACATTGAGAAGAAACACGAAGATACAGCTCTACAATTGTTTTCTTCGTATTTTTCTTATCTTACCCATTTCAGGTGGTTCTGGCTCCGTACAATATGGCGGCGCAAGACCATCTGGACATAAGCATACCAGACAATTGTTGGGATTAGGATATCCACCATTTCTACATTGGTGACTTCCGGTGCATTTGTCTTCGTGATATGAAATAATTCAAACTTGAATTACAACATTGTGGATAACAATAATAATAATTACACTTCATGTATATAATAAACATATAATTTGCAGTGGCAAATGACTCTCCACGTGTCATACTCATAATTGACAGGTTACCATCAGTGTTTAATTTACAAGTTCCTCATTACTCTGAACTGGCTATTGTTTTACGGTGAAAGGCCCTTTTTCACACACTCACACATACACACACATAAACACACACACAAACACACACATGCGATAAATTTAAAGAAATAACGCAAAAAAATTATTTTGAACCACTAACGTCACGCTTAACCTAACCTGTATGGACAGAAAGGGAGGAGAACTCTATGTTCCACATGGAGAGTCCGCTTCTTTCACACTGCATGGCCCAATAGTGTCCGACATGTATGCCCATACATACTACTTACTAGTACACGAAGGTCAGCATTGCAAATATGCCAGAGGATTGTCATGTGTCATCCAAGGGTTTTATTTAACAACTAAGATCCCAATATTTTGAAATAAATCCATTCGTACTCACCCGCGCAATACGCCTTGTTAACAATGAGAGCGTCGTTGAAGGACAGCTGCCATCTTTGGCCTATGGTGCCTTGGTACAGGGGGTCGTTGGTTAGTATGGTGGGCGTTGTACCGTCCACGCTGAACGCCTGGATTATATACATATAGTGGAACACAGACTGGTATGTTATCATTTGGAGAATATATATATATATATATACATGTCAGGTACATGTATATATGCATATGGCCTTTTGCCAAACGTGGCTTTAAAAATACCAAATTGTAATATTTCATTACGTGTTGCATTTCTTCTTAACACTTCATGTGTTATACAGTTAATTTTACTGTGTTGTCATTTTTATTGCATTTCAAACATTGTTATCTGTAGAAAAACGTGTTTGTTTTTACGTGTAATATGCACATGCTACGTAACAAAAGGACGGAATACTTACGACGGCCCTATAGTGCATCACAGAACCGTAGTCGTAAGGGACTTCATGATTTGCCGTCATTCCTGCATCGGGTTGGATAAAATTCCCTTCAAATCCCTGTTTCGTGCTGTCGAGGTCTACAGTAACATACAGGTCTCTGTCTGAGCGCACGTGCTCGTGAAATAGTCCAATGGCGTGACCCATTTCGTGAACTATGGTACCCAGCTGAAAAGAAAGAGGTTAGATCAGTTTAGTCAAGGTTCAGCTTTATTTGCAATTTTTTTTTAAATGAAGGTAACGTCTGTAAAAAAGATCAGAATAGTTACGTGGAATTTTTTTTAATATGAGCGAGTACAACGATGATACACAGAGTGGTTTATAACAAAATGTGATATTACCGGTATCTCACATGGTACAGAATACTCTGAAGTGCATGTGGTACCGGGGGTGATTTATTGTACGTAAAACTAATTGTACTGGTCAGTCTTAGGGCCATTTCACATCGAGCGGTATACTTTAGCGGTACAGTCTGTACTGGTATATTTTGAGAGGTTCTACTATATATTTACCCTACTGGGAACTTTAGTTTATTTCCTGCTGTACATTAAATGGGTGTGTCGAGATGTCTCTCATGCATGTCAACCAGGTTATCTGCAGGTGTTGTCAAGCTCTACACACCTGATTATACAGGTGTATAGCTGCAATTTATCACCCGATGTGAAAAGGCCTCTTGAAAAGGAACTACATTGCCACCAGAGCTGAAGCAGTGCACGCGCCACGAGCCACGAGCCGTATTACTGGGTGCGCAAGCCAGAAACATACCATGGGGTTGGTGGGGGTGTCAAATGAAAATGAGTGAAATACGGAGTGGATATTTTGACGAATAAATGGAAAATTGTCCAAGGTTCTGTTTAAATTATCAATTTTTGTTAGCACATATAAAGTAGTTGAAAAAAGATAAAATTGCATAACAATACAAGTAGTGAATAAGGACAGATATAAGGAGGAATATGCACTCGTTTCCGTTAATGATAAAAATTATCGTTGTCTTAGAATCGTGCCAATAAAAGAGATTCCCCACTACCAGTGAAGCGCCTGTCATGTCACGTGACATGTTTTAGCTGCACTACGTCGCTGCTTTTGGGTTCGTTTGGGGGAGAATGTTCCTTCATCATATTCTTGTAAAACATTCTCATATTCTAGTAACATTATGCGTCCACGTGTGTTGTATTTTTCACATTATATATATATATATGTCTGTGACAATGGGAAGTTGGCACAGAGTTGTGGGATTTGTTGTGCTCAGTTATTTTATTGATTCTTTGATCCTTACCTTAAGTTAAGCGCCTCGCAAATGTTAATTTCCATTACTCTGCTTGCATGCTATTCTCAGTGACGTCAAGGTTTCCCACTGAGAATGAGCAGAGTGCAGGCATATAAAACAAACTTACTCGTAGTGGTGACAACTTTAAGACCAAAAACGAGTCTTCTTTGACTTGAACCTACATGTAGCAGCCATGTCAGTAATGATATTTGACTTTTTTCTCAAAAATGTTAAGATGTTTTTGAGGCCATTTGCCATAATACAATTGACTAACACAGGTTTATAATTTAAAGGTCGGCTGTAATTTTGGTCTTAAATGTCCAATGTACGAGTTGTGCCATTTTGTAATATTTGGACCAGCGTTCAACCGCAACACATGTGCGCCGTGCTTCTGGTGATTTCGTTTTGAGACGGGTCGCTACAGGGTTGGGCGCAGAAGGAAACGAGGGGCTATATTAAGGATTTGGTGAATTATTTACCTCACGGATGTTAGATATCAAAACGGGCTCCCCTCCAAATATGTTTTGGATTTTCTGAAAATGTTCGAGAGAAATATCACTAGCCAAGTTGGGAAACGCAACTGACTTTTGAGGTTTGATTGTAATTATACTTCATAGCTATTACAAATTTCAGAATAATTTTTACATAAATTATTATCTATCACTTTTGTAGCTGATGGACTAGTGTCTGCATTAGTAAAATGGTATTCCAGCCCAGTTAACTTAAATTTATCGTCCGTCAAACGTAAGTCAACAAGCACATGGTTGAAATGGTTTCTATGGATTAACGAGACATGCCTATCATGTTTGAAATTACAGTGGTACTTTCTAACCTCCCCGTCTGCAAAATTACTGGATATCTATTTAATATGAATCAGCAGAGAATTGTGAGTAGATATAATACGTAAATTTATTAAATGATAGCTAAGGCATGACATATAGCAACTAATTCAACAGCAAAGCGTACTGAACGCAGATTAAGAGATCAACTCTAACTCTAAAAGGGGATGAGAGAGATAAAGGGGTTGCTGGAAGTTAATAGGTGTTTTCCAACTACCTATCATGCCTTCAGTTCGAGGGAAAAACACTGATATGCAAACAAGATTGCCAAATTTACGCATTTATGCGTACAAACGTACCTACAAATATCGGGTCAAATTACTTTCAGGCGGTATTCAATCATTTAAAGATGTCCAACAATACATCTACACATTTCTAACGTGAGCCTTTAGCAACCTTGTTCGAAACAGTGGATAACGCATGTTTTGGGATTGACAGTTAGTTTAAGGGTTGGTCATAGTTGAAAAGTGCGTGTAGAATTATTTCAATCCTGGAAACTGTTTTTTCTGCGTTGTGTCTCATACTCACGGCGGTCATGGAGAAGCATGCGCTATGTAGATTAAGGTCCTGAGCTATTTTTGTTCTCCCAACGTAGGAATAGCAGCTGTAAAGAAGCAATTCTCGTGAAGTTTTTGAAAAAGGATGAAAAACAAATAAGCAATGTCGTTCGTTTTTTTTTTCAAAAAGTGTCATTGGAGCAATTATGGAAAATGTGAACAAGTGCCAAGTTTGATGGGAAAACAACATAGCCATATTGGCAAGCACAATTTATGTCCAATATCTCGACAAATGCAGTTTTCATGACTTGAACAATCTCAATGCAAAATGAATCCAAAAGAGTAGAGAGAAATTAAGACAATGGCTTACATGTTGATGCTTCAGGCGAAAAGCGATTTAACTTCAAGAAATGTGAAAGTGTCGACTTGCTTGAGAAGCGTCCATTGAACTTACCCAGAGCTCCGCGCCGTTATAAAGATGTACTCGCTGGTCATGGCCGCTGCCTCGTCGCTCGTTAACTCCAGAAACCTGAGGCACGTGTTCTCTTCCCACACGGTCATTGCCTCGCGGATTATCTCCTTCTGAGAATCAGCTGAGAAAGAGCATGGAATGCTTTGTTTACAGTAGTTTCTGGTATGTTCGCAAGAACAGTAAATAACCAAAGTGGAGAATTAAGACCTGTTTCGCTCATGTAAGTTTCTATATCAAAACAGTTAATATTTCACACAAAAGTATTTGAAAACTGTATTTGGATCAGGTGATATCACCACTTACTGTGAGCTGTTTCATTGTTGGGGTCGTATGTGAACGGTATTGTAAGGCTCCACTTTAAGGACGCAAATCTGTCAAAATTGATGATTTTTCTTTTATGACGTCTGGAATGCTGCTCGTCAATCCTCCGCAGTAAAATCGGGTGCATGATCATATCTCCAGCCAAAATGTCTGTCACCTCGTTGTCAACTAATGGTGCCTGCGTAAATAGGATGTTGTCATACAATGCGAACGTGCAAAAAGGAATCCCGTTTCTATTTTGTTTCGATGCTTTCAGTTAATTATATATATATATATATATATATATATATATATATATGTATATATATATATATATATATATATATATATATATATTGAAATTTAAAACACTTTAAAATGTAAGAATATAATTTTGAGTAACTTTAAAGCCGGATATTCTGCTCTTTTTCACTCATTATGAGATGCAGCATGGCTAATGGTGTCTTCTTACTAGGAAAAAAATTATTGCAATGTATGTTTCGCGTGGACATGTATGCAATATACAACAAAGGTGTCCGATATTGGATTTTTCCCGCTAAATCGAGTTTTCTCCTATCACAAATTAATTCTCTCCCATGGATTCTGTGTTTTATATTTTATCTTATTAAATGATTTTGTTCTAAAAGACTGGTCGTCATTTAGACCGCCATAATATTTAGTACATTGGATAAACAGACATAGAGTACTCTTGGTTGACAGATTTTAACGTTTTGACTGTCGGTAATTGTGTGGACTCAGTAGCCTTACATGGTATGTAAACAAAGAAAACGTCACTTTTTTATATTGAAATAGGACATTTTTCAATTGTGGATAGTAATACTGAGATGTTTTCCCCTCACCTTGCCGACGCGAGTCCTCTCTCTGTTCTGAATCTTGTGCCACAGTCTCCGAGCTTCCTCATATTGGTCCGGGCTAAGGCCATAGTTCCGGTGGCTGGTAGCGTTCGGCTTTCCTAGATTTAACTGAAAAGTTCCATTCTTAAGTTTTTGCTGGGAAAATATATTGTTGTCGTCAGGTTGATTTACTTTCCTTTTTCACTGATTAGAAAATAATCGACCATAACGTCATTGGTTAACGTTATGTTTGGTGATTACGTCATCAGTCAATGTTATTTATCAGACCTCAAATATGCGGACATTAGGTCGTAGGCTATGCTACAAGTAATTATATATAATAATATCAAAGAATGCATGTTAGGTCCAGGTAATTGTGACGTCAAACTTGCAGGTGCCTTGTATAATACGTCAACGCTTTTCAGACGACAGTGGCACCGCCTAGAGGTTTGTACTAGTATATTGAGGTACCTTACTACTCTTTACACTTCTATATGTACCATCAATCTATCGTCCAAAATGCATGTTCATAGTCCAAGACATCTTGAAAACGAAATATTTAACCAATGCGTGAGACGTTGCTGCGCGTCGAGGAGGCAAGGATGTCCTTATAGCCACACAGTGACGAATGGCAGAATGCATTTATGTAGATATATGCACGCCCTGACGCTTGAAAGAAGAGAGTGTATCTCTCCTCCAAAACACACATGTGATGTGCTTTACAATAGGTGTATATTGTGTGACATTCTAGACAACAGACGAGCATCTTCCTCTTTTGTTTGTAATTCACTCCATTGGTGTAAATTAAAGTTTTTTTAGTCGATTAAAATAAATTGACTAGAAATTGAGTTTTGCTGGTGTATACGTCATATGAAAGTTATCACTTTTGAAATAATATTTTAAAGACCACTTTTTAAAATTCGTAATGACAAATTGAAGAAAAGCTATATTTATCAATTCCAGTACAAATTTTTATTCCACATGTACGACCATTCACTAAGGCATTTTTGCAATTTGATCAACACTGAAAAAAATACAGTTTAAATGTGAACTGTATGTGACATTTCCATTGTGTTTCAAGTACGCACTTTGAAATTTAAGACAGTTTTTTTGTAATTTTAAAACTAGAACAAGAAAAAATATATTTTGTTTACGTTCGAAATTATTCAGGTCGCTGTGATGATAATATCAGTGTATCGTATATAATATATAAATATTTTAGATAAGATAATCGAATTCGTCAATTTTGTGAGGTAAATTTAGAGCGACACTCTATGTGTAAAATTGAGATTGAAGCGTATGGTAAATATTCAAAACAAATTTCAAAAATGGGTTAAAGTAGGCTTGGAATATTAAATAAATTAGTTAATGTATTTACAATCGATATTAAATCTGTAAACAGTAACAAGAAACGTTGTTTTAAAATATATCAGACACATATATATGGGGTTATTTTTCAGAATAACTGTACTCACATTATCCTCCACGGAACCCATATCCATGTACAGAACCCTACCCAAACTCTCCTCGCCATGGTCAATTGGTCCGGAATCGGTCAGCACAACCGTGGCCAGAAGGTAAACTATCCAGAAATACATCTACTCGGACTGCAGGTAAGTTACCGTGTTCACCCCTTGTCCGAGAATTCTGCGCAATCCTCTTTAGTCACATTCGATTTTGTCGCGCTCCTTTTCCCGTTTCCTCTCAGGATGAATTATATGGGTTTCTATATAGTGCGGCATATACTGGTGAAGAATTATTGAAACGGTCCTATTGTTTGGTTGCTACGGCGCGTTTGAATGGGGACGAGGATCGCCGGGCCATGGTGCCAAAATTCATATTTTTGATTTATTGCCATTATCCTCTTCAGTTCATAAAGGGGGTTGAGGGCAGCAAAATGATGGCTGCCCTCTGAACTATCATATAGCTGATTTACAAAAGGTGTATGCACAGAGAAAAAGAAGTACCCGTCTCAACTGTTGGATAATACTACGTGCTTAAAATAATAATAATAAAACAATAAGAGAGAGAGAGAGAGAGAGAGAGAGAGAGAGCAAGTAGCTCATCATCACCTAACGAATAAATAATGAATATTAGATATCTGACTGGACATTCTAGTACTGTAGATGGTATGAATTTGAATTTTCACCTTTCTGTTTTTATCCCGCAAAGTTCATCAGGACACTTCAAGCTAAAGGTCATAGTTGTCATGTGACAGTCAGTCCAGTCGAGGTGTCAAGACCTCGTACCATCTACGTAAATGACTCCCAGTGTGATATTTAGTGCTAATTCTTTATCTGAAACAACTTCTGGTTGCGTCAAAATGCACTGCCCTTTACCTCGGCGCCTTATTATAGTCGAAGTCTCTGCTGTCACCTATGACGGAAGCTGTATTATATTGGAATAGAAGAGGAAATGGAAATGCTGTTTTCGCTATATTTAATCGTTATACTTAATCTTTATCTAAATAAAGTAAACATTAAGCTGGTCAATGTTACCAAATAATCTTTATTTTCGTTTTAACTTATTACTTGAACTGTATAACAGATATAAATATTGCCAAGTTTTATTATTTATTTATTTTATTTATATATTTATTGAGTTGATTAACAAAATTTTATTATTACATAAACTAACGAAATATTTTAAACTAAGGTACTAAAGTTACATCAACATTTGAAAATATATTTAGAAACAGGTATCATTTTTCGCGTTTTTGTCTGTGTATTGCCATAGAGATCCAAGTGCCAGCGCTTAACTTGTTTTCTAACCGCCTATACTATGTTGTTATTTAAAAACAATACTTTCATACTATTCAGCTACTCCACTAAACATTTATATGGATTTAAGACTTCAAATGAATACAAATTATTATTGTGAATTTTTAAATATTGAAATATTTGGAATGAGGACGTACCTCCTTCGTCTACGTGATGCATGTACGCCTTAAAGTTGCACAGGTCACAATACGGAGGGAGGGAAAATAAAGGAGGGAAATTTTTGACTCTGGATATTAATTTTTCGGAGAGTACTTTATAAACGTTTGAACATGATGCGTAACACTCAACGCCGGCACTGAGAAATAAATATTTTCTGTCACTGTCATTAATCTGGAGTGATGTATCACCGTCATCAGTGTGTACAAATTGTGCCTTCTTTGTATAACGACCACAACATATTGTTATGTAATTGAAACCTGATGATGAGAGAAATACAGAGACATAATAGCTGATAGAATGACACATTATAATAAACATGCATTAGAGTTCACATCACTGCCGTATTTCAATTGTGAATTTAAATAGTACGGTTGCTAAGGTGTGCTAACAAGAATGACATATATCTAGTATAGGTTAGCATGTAGGGATAAGCCCACAACGCACAGGGAGATATTAAGGGCGTGTTCCCATAGATTTTAGATCGATCTATCCCCGTGGGGAGTCTCACTAGATTACTGTCAAATAATCCGGCTTAAATGTCCGTCCCGCCTACTACAAGCTGTAAGGGGGTAATTAACTTTCGTGCCCGCTCGGCTGACAGCTATTTAGCGTGAACCCCCAGGGAGTTAGGTCGATCTAGTTTGGATCGATCTAATCTCTGGGAATGGGGTCTAATACAGCGGATAAAAATTAATCACGTCCGCGGTGTGGAACCTGGGAGTTCAGAGAGCCGCTTACATACATGTTTTGGATAAACAATTATATCAACGATATTTGTTAATATGTTCATCCCTTCAGTTCAGTTTTGACCGCTTGACTTGCTGATCTTGGGAAAAAGAAAAAACGTTTTTTTTTTTTTTTGTTTGTTTCTTGTGCTCCTGCTCACATTCCAGAACAAATAAAATATCTATCTCTTGCAGAGATACAGGGATGAAGTAATTTCAAAGGGAGTTCTATTTATGAAAAAGTGAACCTCCTTGCCCCTTTAGTTGACCCAATGTGAGAAATGGCATAGAACCAAGTTCGTATTTGATTCAGACAGGTATTTTTCAGCATAGAATTTATTTTTCTATTCTTTCTAACCCCTCTGTAGTTATGAACTCTTGAGTTTACTTGGACGCCCGTGGACTTGTGTGTTGTCTGACTATATTATTATCTTTATTCTTTTTTAAAATTAACAATGCGTATTTTTCTTTTCCCAACTAGCGCAATATGAAGGCGGCACTTTTTAGAATGCTTTTGAACATTCACTTTGTGTATTTGAATTTAGTTTTTTCTTTAATTATTTTTGACAGTAGTAAATAATCTAACGTTAATCATTTCTACTTGTTTCGTTGCTATATTAAACGCGTACTCCTTTGATCCTGGTTTTTATTTATACTGTTGCTATACAAGTGTTGTTCATCATTACAGATACGATTTTTATTTTAATGAGTGTGGTCATTTTGTATATAAAGCAGGGCTCTATAATCCATTCTTTCATTGTGGCATTATTTGTGGGTTATTATTGTTGCGATGAACGACTAACAGGAAGTTCGTTGTGGTCATCATAATCTCAGTGTTAATTAACAAATATGACCATTTCAGTCCATCCCAATAACGGTGACAACAGATGACTAATTTATATCTATAAAACACAATAATGCGTCTATATTTCCATTCGATAATGCATTCATAATGGTGCCCATTATTCACTATTAAGTGGTCCCTAATACGGCATCGATGTCTATTATTATTATTATTATTATTATTATTATTATTATTATTTCCTTAACTTAGAGAGGGTGAACAAATGCCCCCATTTTGTCATTTCGTGCACAATAAACAACATTCTTATCATTCTCTATTTTCAAATAAAATTGAGGTCCGTTGAGGTCCGCTACATCAGGTGATATAATTGGTCTCAAGAAGCAAACGACGTGCCATCAAGGAGAAAGTGTTGACAAGTATATGTGTTTGTAAGCTGCTCCAGCTGGCCACGTTATTACTAGGACACACAGTAAAGGCTTTGAAGAGCGGTGTTATTATACATTGTCTTCACAAGATGACACGTGTTTTACAAATATGAGATCACATGTCCCCAGTGTAATGACCTTAACTGCCTTGTTTACGTCAAAAGACCACATAAATGACATAAATCTACGTCGTTTTTGACCATTGCGGTCTGTTTAAATGGACAAATGGACAGTTAAGTGTGGCGGAAATTTAAACTCATTCCCAATATGTGGGTAAGGCAACTAAATGTTAAGTTTTATATCACGTCATATATCAAGCATCTCGTAAGCTGCTAGATTGTGCCTATATAATTTATTAAGAAATTGAAAATAACTAAAAATGTATTTCAGTGATACATAGCATGACAGTTACATGTATTTTTAACAATAACGGAAAAGTTACTCATGTGCCATTAAATACTAGATAGTATTAGAGATATATTAATTTCCTTACCCATGTTATAATATATGTGTATACTATGTACAGAGATCATCTTAATCGTCTGCCTTTTCCAAAGTTTCTCTTATAAAAAACATCCCCTAGCTTAAGATTGTTTGTATGGCATGTCCAAGCATTAATTACGCCATCGCATACCCAAGTATTTCGTTACACAATGACATTCAAAATAATGCCTTTTGTATCACTACATGATACAAGTATGTAAACCATGCAGCAGTGCAGTGTAACAGCTATGGAGCATGAATTCTCGTTTGGTATTATTATTATTATCAGTCTGTGATGTGATTTGAATCCTATTCATAGAGGGCACATGCACGTTTTTCCTATGGGCGTAAATACGTCATTCAATGGATAAAATATGGGCAAGGCTGATGCTTCCCACTTATAAACAATTTCAAACCAATACCACAAAAATGCTTAGTCATAATACACATATTGCCATGAAAATGGTTAACCCTTACTGACGATATGCAAATATGTGTGGTGGACCGGGCTTGTACATTTGCCATGATACGGGGCCATGGTAACGCGAATCTCGCGTGATCTCGACGATGTTGAGTTAACGTGAGCCATTTCACCATATGATTCAGCAAACGGGGTGGTGTGCACATAATAATATACATATAATAATATATCGTGTATAGGCCCAACTTACTCGTACTTATAATTTATATCATAGACCCCATTTCCATAGATTTTAGATCGATCTATCCCTGCGGGGAGTCTCACTAGATTACTGTCAGCTTAGCCGGCTTAAGCGTCTGTCCCGCCTACTGAAAGCTTTAAGGGGGTAATTAACTATGGTGCGCGCTCGGCTGACTGCAATTTAGCGTGAACCCCCAGGGAGTTAGGTCGATCTAAATCTTAATCTCTGGATCGATCTAAATCTCTGGGAATACACCCATAGAGTTGTTTCAAATCCCCCACGTCACTGCTTTCATTTCGTGACCAGTTCGGTACCATTATTGTATCTACACCACAGACAACATGGACATAATACTGCTAGAGATATAAACAATGTTAAAGTAGTCATGTTTCCATATTAGATATACGCAGACACATTCGCATTGTGAGCATTCTGTGCATCTACTCTTTCAGACACAGTTCCGCCGTACGAAGCTGCTCCTCCTTGTCCGTTAACTAACTGCGCCCCCTCGCGTCTAGTTTGACCGCGTGCTGTAGGTGCAACGAACAGAACACTACTTGGTCCAGTAACGGGGACGATAGACGGCACTGATGCAGAATAACGGGCGTCGTTGACTATTGGCTGCTCGTCGAGACGTCCTCGTTTTTTAGCTCGGTATCTGCAGAATCCGATGATTACAATTATCATTCCAACGATCAGAATGCCGCCCATGACACCGACTAGAATCCCTGTGTCATTGCCGTGTTCTTCACTTTCCTCGTTTCGGTGCACGGCTTTGAAATCACCATTTTCTACTGTACTTCCGGTATCCACCTCTTCCCTACTACTAGAGTTATCCTCCAATGTATAGGTACTTTTCTCGTCGTCTTTATCCTTTTCGTTTTCCTGATCGTGTTCTTGTTTCTTTTCTTTGTCATGTTCACTTTCTTTTTCTTTTTCTTTATCTTTATTTTTTTCCTTTTCAGTTTTTGTTTCTCCATCGGCCGGCTCGTGTTCCTTCACCTCGCCATCAGTGGAGTTCGTTGGGGCTGGATCGTTGCCTGGGTCACAGTCTAAAAGGAAGACGGAAAAATAATAATCATAAATTTCGAGCAAGAAAGACAGAAGCATAAGTGAGCAAAATATATGAAGTAGACTAATCCTGAATGATGACATTGTAAAAGAAGACCAAGAGGAATACGGTTAGAAAATACGGCGGGGTAAATTCTCATTTGAAGATTGACCAAATTGTTGTTATAAATACAATGTAAAAGTGAATGCAGAAAAGTAAATATATTATAATTAAATATAACCATCAAACGCACCCAAAGCACATGAGCTGTTCCCAATGAAGAGAGCTCTGAGAGCGTGTTTGCTCTGTTTACACTGCCAGTAGCCCGCCTCCTCTCCACACAGGTACTTAGCCGCATCATAGCCACATTTCACCAAGGCACTCATATCACTGGAATTATAACGTACAGAAAATGAATGGATAAAGACTGCGTTACATACTACTCAGTAGTACCATGCAGTCCTCCATGAGATACACATGCTGGATACTATCCGTTATGATAAGCCCATATTCACTTGCATGTTGAATATTATCCGCGCTGATAGACCCATACTTAGTTCTGTTAAGCCCATACCCACTAGCAGGTTGAATATTATCCGGTCTCATAACCACGTACTCACTTGCATGTTGGGTATTGTCCTCCCTGATAACCCCATACTTGTATGCTGGATACTAGCCGTTACGATAACTCCATACTTACTAACATGCTGGATACCATCCGCTCTGATAACCCCATACTTACTAACATGTTGGATACTATCCGTTCTGATAACTCCATACTTACAAGCATGTTGGATACTATCCGTTCTGATAACACCATACTTACAAGCATGTTGGATACTCCCCGTTTGCCGCCTCTATGTTTACTGTTGCAAAGAAGTTCCCCAGGCACGCGTCGGTCGCCCCTATGTATTCAGATGCTTCGAAACATTCCTCTACCTTTTTGTAATCTAATAGGGGAAAAAGAGATTGAAATATTTCTGTCAAAATTGAAGAACAGAACTCAAAACAAAACATGTAACTATATATTAAATATTTCGCTGCAATTTGTGTTTATACGGGTAAGCAAGTTTATGGAACAAATAATTTTCATTAAAACTTCCACGCAATATATTTTACTCTGCCCCTGCTTACTGGGGGTATACATATATCCGGCCCTGACTCCAGGTGAGACGCTGTCGTCTGCTCACCTTCCAAGCCGTCCTCACACAGAAAATCAAAGGCGTCCTCCATGGCATCAATCTGCCTCTCCACCAATGGCGGACACGTCTCCTTCAGCGGTTTAAAGCAATCTTCAGACTCCTCGTAATGGCTGGAAGAAAGGTGCATTTCTCAGGACATATAGGCCTACCTGACATTGGGGGCCAGTTTTACCACAGAACATTTATCTTTTAAGACTTTAAAAAATCTGTCTTAAATTTGAGCCTGCATTTTAGTCTGCCTTGTTCCAAGTCAAATCACTATCAGTCGACCAACATGTGATATTACAGCTTTACCATTTAAAAAGAAACACATGGCTTAATTAAGCGTAAGATTTTAATGAACCACTTTATATTACTTTGATTTATCCTGGCTTTAAGTACATATAAATTTACGCGTTTTTTATGTTTTGAACAACTCTCTGTATTTAATTACGGTCTTTTATGATATAACACCGGCGCACTATTCTATAAAAGCACTTTGAAGTCATAAACTGCACTCTGTAGAATGTTTAAGTTGAACATTCCTCTGAGATTCGAAGAGTATTTCGATTTTTGAAATAACAGTATCTATAAATAAATAAATATTATTAAGTTGTTAAATATATAATTGATAATACTTTTATTAGTTATTAAAAATATCAGTGCACCACCTACTCGCAGAGTGTCTTGAGGGCGTTCTCTCGGTATCTAGGAAAGAGGTCAGAGAGCACATCAAGGGAATAGCGTCTCATAGGGGCCATACACTCTGCCACCTGGCCATCGCTGCACATCTGACTGCGACCACCTGAAAATTCAGTAGGATGTAGTGCACATATAGTAGTAGTAGTAGTAGTTGTTGTGGTAGTTGTAGTAGTAGTACCGTCAGTAGTAGTCGTAGTTGTAGTGATTGTAGTAGTAGAACTAGTAATATCAGAGGCGGATCCAGGATTATTTGAAGGGACCAAAAAAAATTAGATACTTTAGAGGGAGAACGGTATCATTTGGGACGGTTTAGAAATATGATTCAGCTAGTCAAAATTCGAATTTCAAGAAGGGACCATTGCTGTAATTATTTCAGAAATCGAAGGAGGGGGGGGGGGGGTGTCAGCACCCCTGGTATACCCCGCCTTAAAATCCGCCATGAAAATTTTCTATAGGATGTACCACAGGACTCCAATTTCACTCTATAGGAGTTCTAACGGGCGTCCTAAAGGATTCCTGTCAAGGAAATATGTTCCATAGGACCCTGTAGGGTTTTTATTTGGGCCAATTTCTTGTAGAACATCTTATGGGATCCTATAGGAAATTTCTGTTGGGGAAACGGCACATGTAGTATTAGCAGCAGGAGGAGGCGAAAAAGCGGGCGTAGCAGTTACCGGGTATTGCCATTGTTATTATATATAGTACATGTAGGATCCATTGTGTGTATGTATGTGTGTATAAGTGATAAAGTGTGTGTGTGTGTGTGTGTGTGTGTGTGAAATGCACAGTTAATAAATTTCTAGAATCATGCACACTCCCTACAATGAGTGTTTAAACAAACTTAAGACCAATACAGTTCTACTGAGTAACCTGTGTTATATAAAATACACAACAGAAAAGAGCAATCTCATGTCTTCAAGGTTAATGTATGTACACACGCACAACAACTGAATAACTTTGCTCAAAGTGACACTCATAACAACTGTTACATGCATATTTCTCAACAGTTCTTTATCTTGTGCATATTTTCGAGCAAAGTTAGAATCACGAAAGAAATAATAAAGTTAGTCAACCAACGACAAAATGTCTCTTCTATTTAAATGCTTGCAATTCCTACTTACCTGTTACAGCGGTAACAAGACACAACAAAAACAAGCTCCACACCATCTTGCCAAGGCTGCGATACAACACAGGTCAACTGTCACCCTTTACGTCACGGATGCTCCACCAACGTCTTGTCAACAACAAAAAGAAGGCGTAGGCTCCACACGGACACAATCCCCAACAGCTGTCTGTACACAGTCCCACACAACCCAGATTACAGTGCCGCTGTGGGGTTCACTACATATATCCGTCCAACCTTTTGAAAGCCGCACAAACACTTAAGACAGTTATCCGAAGTTCGAAAACACGACCGCAAAATATTGACGCAACTCTGTACAATTTTGCGCCACAGAGGCACGTGCAGGGACCCGCCAAGTGACGATCTGTGGACTAAGTAGTCTGGCATGGCATCTCGCCCTGAGAGGAATCTTGAGAGACGTCGCGGCTAGACAGATGTGCTGGGAATACGGTGCGGGACAGGTGGGGAGATGAAAAGGTACCTCTTCGTGCTCTGGGCACTAGGAACGGAGGCGATGACTTTCTGCACGAGAATAGCATCGTTATCATTTACTGGTTTAGTTGCTGTTGTCTATATTATACTCTGCAGGGTATGTATATTAGTTTCGTGTAGGCCTATACCTTTCGTATTGTCTCCGGATTTTAATATGCGCACAGTATAAACACGCCTCCTTCAAATTGCATTTTTACACGCAATGAAATTACGACCAATGAAATGTCCCGCGGGTTGAGCTAGGCGGGAAAAATTGGATAATATGGCCTTAAAATATATATTGATGGGGTTTGTTTTAATTCTGCCTCAATAGAGTGACTATGTTAGTGCCAGATAATTCTACCTCAGGATTGTGACAAAGTAGGTATTAGGTAATTTTTAAGGACGCCAACAAATAAAATACCGTATACATGTACGAGACACTGACAAAGATCTGTAAAAAAAGACCTCAAATAAAATTTGAAATCTGCTTTGAATAGTTAAAATATAGGTTATTTCACTTGCAACATCTTTTAATGAGCATTAACAGCAAATCATCTTAGTGACATAATTAAGTATATATTTGTTTGTGAAAGGGTCTGAATAACATTGCTATAGTTGGGAACTCTTTTTTACCTCCAAAACACCGGAGAGATCGACTACACAATGACGACGACTTGATTAATGATAAACTTAAGCTATTGGACCTTTAACCACATGTGCCATTCGTTGTTGAAGGTAACTTAAGTGCGGGAGTTAAAGATCTTTTAGACTACATTCCACGTGTAACAGTAGACTTTATATTTTAATATTTCATTTAAAAATGGAAATACAGACCACCCCAGCGACACATTCTCTTTGCCATGCAAAAACACTTTAAATCCTGAGCGATACCACTCGCCATCATTAACTTTTTAACAAAGAAAGGTCCCGTTAAACATTTGTTGCTCAAGTCATGAACTAATGATCGAATAAAAAAGACGTTAGAGAAGACTTCATAGATATTTATGGCGGTGGTCTTTTTGTCTCAGAATTGACATTCACACGATAGAAAAGAAAATGCATTTATAAACTTAATCTCCCTGGAATGATGAATTCAGATTTATACTATAACGTAATACTTAAGAACCGAATGGACTACTTGCTTGTCAGATAAATATTTGTTAATAATCATAATGTCTGACGAGAACAAAGAGAGTATTTTCTCACTGACAAAAAAACCTTATTAAACGCTTTTTAAGGACTGATATATGTAGTTAAGCTATAATGACAAAAATAGCAATAGTAACTATACACCAGATTTATTTAGACTTGTGCGATTGATATATCTTAATCAAATCGATTGATGCATCTTTTTTTTTCAGAAGTTTTGTTATTTACAACTTACCAAACTTTTAGTTTTTCACTTTAAATTCCTTATTTACATTTTAGATAATACATTAGAGATGAAAACATTATCAAGTGAAACAATGAATAAATATAATGTGTGCGTTTAAAAACCTTCAGACCAGCATGTGAAAGGAACGCATTAAAGTATAAGTTGACACCTGAATACTGAACCTTTGATATCTGCAGTTTTTAAGAATTTTCTGAATATTAATTCTTTCAAATGATGTTCTTATTTTAGTATGCATGCATTTAAAGATAAACGTTTATATAATATTTAGCGCGATGATAACGAAAATGCTTTAACTGATATTCATCAAATAAAGATATAATTATTGGGAACTAAGTGCATTTAATCTGATAAAGTCGTGATATCTAAACATGAATGTGCTGGTGACGCCAAAACAATAAAACCAAAGAAGTTAAATCATTATCCTGTCAGTCAACATTCCTCACGAGTATTATCATCTTTCCTCCAAACAACGTAGTGTAAATAGATCCGGTATTAAACCGACGATAAATGTGTCTCAGATCATTTTCCGCTCACTGACTCAGCTGTCGTAAAAAAGTGTTTTAAGTTGACAGGTCTCCTGTTTAAACACTAAGTTGACAGAAATACTTATTCTGCAAGGTAATCGTTTAACTTCATATTTATGTACAGATCCAGTAAAGGCGCAAATGGTGACGCCATACAAACTCGTTGCAAAGAGAGAGAAAAGGTGACGGTTCAACTTCTCTGCACAACGTGTTAAAAACGTGACACGTTCATTTTTAACCGCAGGTTTTATAACAACCTTGCGTGTTGTACTGTATTACAGAATAAGAAATCGTTAAGTGTCAAACTTTAAGCGATCTCTAGACACATTCTCCCGTAGTTGCTGTATCCTTGGCAACACTCGTTAACACGAGTTGCACAGCTGAAAGATAAACAAACGTAAAAATAAAGACACATATTGATAAAAAATATCCTAAAATGACAAATGGATTAAACACTGACTCAATTAATGAATTAATCAGTAAATTAAACAAGCATTGAATTTACCTTGAATAATACATCATTTGTCAATGTATAGAAAAATGAATTAATGAACGAAAGAATAAATGAACTTAAGAGCACGAATGATATCGTCTTCCAATATCAACTGTGCAATGGCCAGCCCATACTTACTTAGCTTGCCTCTGGGTCCGGCCCCACCATCCCCACCAGAAGGCGCTGTAACGTGGACACGGTTTCTGTTGAATTGTCTCACAGGGGGCGCTGCTGCCGCATGCCTCTGTCTCCACCTGGTGGTGAGAATTGCTGAAGACAAGAGCACAGGAAGAGATTGAGAGCGATGCCTAGTGTGTAAGACGACGTTCATGGTGAATATTGAATTTTGACCCTAATGTGACGATCATTTATCAAGTTATGTTTCAAAGAATATGTATTTGAAACAAATGTCTCTCGGCATGAAACAGTGTAGGGAAGACAGTGTAAATATGATGTATACGCTGGGTGATCCAGTAAACTTAAAAGTAAGGAGAATATTATTATTATTAGTTTTCTATTCACTTATTCTGTCTGCTTGTGCATATTATTTTGTAGAGAATAATTGAGGAATTAATTGTCGTGCGTCCCCTCTCACCTGCATTCTACGCGGTCCTTGTTCAAGCAGGTCCTGAACCTCGTGCGCTGACCACACCCAAACCCTCCACAGGTCTTGCTGCATGATGACCACGATGACCACGTGGTCCAGTTTGGGACTAGAAGGAAGAAACAGACCTAAATATAGGTTTGCTGGGGTTGCCTTGCCAATATCTTTGGCCCAAGGAATTCCGAAAAACAAAAGTCACACGCAAGCGGATTTCTTATCTAGAACCCCTCCAACTGTCTTTTTTTCTCACAGGAGGAAAAATTATTGGCTTTGTACAAATGAAGTTTCATGAAAGAAGCGTTTGCAAATTAGTTGACAGTTTGTAAAACCGTCTTATTGTCAAGGTTAATGGGAATCATCTGAGATTAGGAGAAAAGTGGGAGCAGAAAAAAACTAGCGCGTCAATGAAGGAAAGTGGGCAGAATTTACCCACTGCTATGTTTCCTGTTGTTTTCCCTTAAGTTCTGTAAAATAACAGGTTATTGCGAAACAGTGCGATTTCATCATATTTCGCGACTCACTCACTAGCATATTTCACGAATTTTGCTTTCCAAGACGATATTCTAAATGTGTTTTACCCTATTGCCAAAAGATTGCCCCCACGTTTCTCAGACCACGCTTTTTTGTCTACTATGACGTCTCGTGAAACCGCCAGCCTCGTTTTAGGCATTCTCAGATGATTCTCATTATCATTTGTTCTCAGTCCACAGAATAGCTACAGTTAACGTACTTTCGCATGCCACGGGGCCCTCCAGATGTCGCTCTATCCTCTCGAGATCGGTCTCCAGTCCCGAGGTAGGGGCTTCTGCGTACACAGGAAACGCGTTGCTGCAGCAGAAGCTTTCAGTTTTGTTGCATCTGGAGGAAGAAGATACTTGTTATGCGTCACTATCAGGGATTTGTATTTCCTTGTTCTTTCGCTAGCACTACAGTACGTTCTTATTTAATTCTTTTTTAATTGTTTTCGTAAACTTTTACACCACCCACCCCACATGCCACTTTAAGACCCCATTCCCAGAGATTAGTTCGATCCAACTAGATCGACCTAACTCCCTGGGGGTTCACGCTAAATAGCTGTCAGCCGAGCGGGCACGAAGGTTAATTACCCCCTTACACCTTGTAGAAGGCGGGACGGACATTTAAGCCGGATTATCTGACAGTAATCTAGTGAGACTCCCCACGGGGATAGATCGATCTAAAATCTATGGGAATGCACCCTAATACTCACTTGGTCACCTGTGGACACGCCACTGACATTGTTCCTCCGCCCATAAAATTAGGCCGTCTGTGGATGCACCGTTTCATTACGATGCAGTCGGCGTCTTGCAGCATTCTCTCACAAGTCCTGACCTTTGTCCCCGGCACCGCCCCTGCCCCGCACCCGCCACAGCCAGGAGAGGTCGTATTCAAGGAAGAAGGCGCCAGTAAAGCTTTCTGTTTCGTCAGGTCCTGAAGAGAGTATACGGAGTATAACTATAAATATAAGATTGTGTTTTGATGGAGAAATGATGATCCCCCGCTGCTTATCTTTCTTTTTTACCTCTCTTTCTCTTTCCCTCTCTCCCTCCCCCTCTCTTTCACACACTCTATCTTTGTATAAATCTTCTTCGTATTCTTTATCTTTTCACCTTTTACAATAAACCGGGCTGACTTGACGTAGGCTGCACGCTCTAGTTCAAGTCCTACATGTACGTATGACGTCAAACTCTTAGTCTACGTCAGTTGATTTTTTATGACAGCGATAATAAACATATCAATAATTTTCATATTTATGAATTATTTTCATTATTTGCATTATGACCGTAGCTGCCCATTGTTTTCGCTTTCTGTTTTGACTGCTCTGGTATCAGAAAATCCCCCCAAAATGATATCTTATCCTCAGATGACTTTTGATATTACGCCATCCACATGTTTTCTATCAAGAAATTAAAAACACGTTTTAGTAATTTTTTTGCTTTGACGATAGTTCTGTGTCTATGTCGGAGCAACCCTTATCAGAACTGAATCACGTGGACAGTTGTGAGTCATCAATTGTAGTCAAAGGCATACGTTTAGTTTTATAAAATGTCAAAATGATTAATTGATTTGGAATTTTCATGTCTTAAATAGGCACCACCTTTTTTTCCTTTTGATAAATACGAATGATTTAATCGATGAATCAAAATACGACAATACAAAGAGGTGTAGAGTTCTACTAATCTTTGGATAAACCAAGAAGGTGCACGTTTACGTATATGTATGTTTATTTATACGTTCTACCTGTATTAACGATGGCAGCCTGGCATCTCATCTGAAACTCTTTAAGGACATGTTGTGTTGTTAAACGATTTCGTAGAAATAAGTAGACTTTACTTGAACCAAAATGTTAATAAGCAGGATGTAAGCAAAATATACATTTTAGTCAGACAAACGGTTTTCACGTCAGACGACATCGCCAGCCGCCACGAGGCACGCGGAAAAGTCGTGGACGCGTGACAGGACAGGACCGCACCTCACCGGTGGCTGGAAACGGAGACATTAGTTTTTTTCTTACGCATGATCCCATCAGAAACCCCTATAATAATTTTATTTAAATGTAATATTATTATTATTATTATCATTATTATTACTATTATTATTATTGTTATTATCTTTTTGGAGCAATATTGTCTAAAAGTTATAACGGCTGACAAAGTATATTCCTTTGTAATTTTACTCGTGTTAATATTATGTTTTTTCAAATAGGGGGTCTGTATAGTAGACGAGACGTTCGCAACAGGAAAAATATTTTTAAAAAGGCAATGTTTTTACGAAGCTTTGTCAACTTATCTTTGTCTTCGGGGTCAACTTGTCTTCCTTTTAAGCGCCCCGTCGTGGTCCCGGCGACGTCAACCACACCAATGTATAACACCAATGAGACAAAGTATACGTTGATGCGGTACTGCGGTCTTCCTTGTAACACATTATAACCGCGAAGTGGTCGATCGTTCGCTTTCAATAGCTTGGTATAGTTATCACCGTGTTTTCGTATAACGATTTTTAGAAATCATAAACGTAGTTATACATGTATTAAGTCAACAGACTTTTTATTGTTGTGCTTTGTATTTTTTTTTTTTTTTTAGATCTTTATAGTTCAATATATGGTAGTTAGGGGGTCTCACAACATTTGCTGAAACGGCGCAATTATATGATAAAACTAGAGTGGATTTATTCTGTCCAACGCTGCTAGTTTACACACAGCACTGCAGAGTATAAACAGCGTTTTCGAAAAAAAAATCCGTTTTCTGTTGAGGGGGGGGGGGGGGGGGGGGGGGGGTAAAAGATTTGTTCAGCTTAAACTAATTTTCTCGTAAAACGTGTGCAGATACGGCGGTAATATTCATAATAAGGGAGGCTAGCTGTTCTTCATCTTATTGTTGTCTCGTATCTGCCACTGCACCGATGTATTGAACGTAAAACTATACCATACCGCTGTTACATACAATTTACGGAAGTTTTGTGAAAGAGATCCCACTTATGACTCATTTTTAATTCAACAGCTGAGAATTAATTTACGGGCTGCACTCTTCAGGTTCCAACCGGAATAAAATATTTCTCCTCGGGTGTAAAAAAAAATGAGGTCGTGATCCTACATAATATAGAACGAACTGTTGTTTTAGTTTTACTTTTATGTTATGAGAATCAGCAATGGTTGATGTAAATAGAACGTCGAGATGCTAGTCTGCGTCTTAAAACAGCGTCACGAACAATGGTGCAAGTTTAACTTTGGGCAAAGGTCGTCAAAATAAACTTATTCATCTTCTTGTCCTATTTTAAGTCATAATTGTCAGTCTTTTAAAATTTGCTGGGAATTTGATGCTACGAACTTATTATTTAAAATACGCGACCAAAGACCAGTGCTTAATCTTATAAGCATCAAAAGCTATCCTCGGTAAAAGGAATAAACACATGTTTTTATCAACGTTATTAACGAGCTGCTTCTATGGTAAATAGAATTTTTTTTCTTAAGAAACTAAACTTGTTTTTACATAAAAATCAATGGTTTGAGCTTCAAAACGGGTTTAGTCTATTTAAAAGACAAATTATGTCTTATACGGAAAACCTATTTGATCACGCTGTTACCAGTCAAAACAATCCTGAAAACGACTTACTTGTGGCACTCCGTTAATCAAACCCACGACCAAGGCAACGACTGCTAAAACACCAGCGCTTGTTAACACCATCATGAACTGCTTAAAACTTCTACAGTTAAGACAGGTGAATGCGTAGTTCACTGTTTGAGGTATCGGCGGCCTCAAGTATCGTGACTGTCCACACCTGATGCTCAGTTTCTTCGAAATCCAAATGTTTACATGGTTTATATATATACACCCCACTTCCCGGAAGACAGCAGGTCGTATGATCCGTTAATCGGGGGCTCGGTGTTACTATTATATCAATGGACGAAAATTGCTTCGTCACGGCGAGTGAGTATCCCGAGCCTATCGGCGATTATTTTTAACCGCAGCCGTGGATATTTTTTATTGCTGTGGGTTGTCGGGAATATGGACCAAAGCCACTAAAGATAGGAGATTGTAGTGATTTTATTATTCCCGCGGTTTACCTAATTGTCTGTCCTTTGTGTCGTGATTGTAAAGGCAGTGCCGCGTTTCTTGTCCTATTTATTTCGATTTATCTAGCAACTCACTTAACCCGTTTTTTGTCATTCTGTTGGGATAATCATAAATTGTTCGGTCATCCCTGCCCCCAAGAAATGATAATAAATAATCATGCGTATATGTACATGTATGTGGAATATATCAACGACTGTCCAGAAAGTAACTAATCCAACTGACTGAAAATAGAGTAAATTGCAGGACCATGATCGTCGATGCCTGCACCAGGTCTGACACTTGAAGAGAAAGAGAGAAATATGTAAATAATAATAATAATAATAATAATAATAATAATAATAATAATAATAGTAATAATAATAACAGATAAAATTAAGACAAAAGTTTAAATATGTCGCTAGTTATGGAAACGGTGGATCGGTGTACTGTTTTCACATCGATTTAAACTGTGTATTAAGAAATAATCCTCTGTCCCCATTGTAAATAAGGAGAAAGACGCACAAGGGAGAAAGAAAATAGTTACAAGTTACAACAATAACGACAGTGGGCTTCCGTAAGTTCCGTTAAATACAGGGAGGTGTGCATTCTTTGTCACATCCGGGTACTGCACTGAATTAGTACGCGTGTACTTTATGGATGAACCTAATAACGTCCCTCCGTTCTCTCTTCCGTGTGCCAGATACAACCGGATAATGTTCAGATATGGACATAATAAACACGCGCCCACAATACGGATAAGCCTTAATTATAACATGTTATAGGTAATCGAAAGAAAGTTTAAATGAGTGACTGAAAAAGAGGAAATCATAAATAAAAAATAATAAATAAATATATCTAAATCGAAGGATGTTCAAAAAATACTGTACAGTTGATAGCTAATATGTGCATCTTCACCGATTGCAAAAAATAAAAACAATGAGAAGAAGAAGAGGAATCAAATAAATTAAAGAATAGGGAGTAATTGAGTGCATGTTTAATTTCTTTCAGAGTCAACAAGGGAAGAAATTTCTTAAGTGTTGGGAAAAGTTTGAAAATATCAAAGTCACCTATACTTTTATTTGATTTGTTAATTTCAAAATAGAATTGTTATTTACTGTCACGTTTTCTGTCCCGTTTTCTAACACGTACCAACAGAGTTTTTGATATGATCCAGGTATGAATAATTCAAATTATTTTTAAGATATTTTATTGAAAATGAGAATCTTAGAAATTACCTAATAAGGAAATACTGAATGGTTGAATGCAACATGAGAATGGAAATATTTTAGTAATCATTTAGACAATGGAAAGAAAACAAGTAATAACGTGATCAGTGATGAGAAATAGAGAATAAACATTATTGAATTTGTATGAAAAGTTAGTCGATGAATCAATGCTTGAAAGCTCTAGGTCGTCGTTATCGTCATTTTCATAGAAAGAAAGAAAAAAAAATGAAAATGAAAGAAAGAAAGAAAAAAACTGAAGAACTGATTAGGATACTACATATCAACATTTCACAGTCACAAAAAAAAATAAATAAATAAAAATAAATAAATAAATAAATAAATAAATAAATAAATAAATAAATAAATAAAATAAAACAAAATAAATAAAAGCTTTGAACCGTATTATTGTAGAGAACTGGTACCCTTTTCTTTGACACATACGCATCCTAACCAAACTCAGATTACTCACGTTCACACGGCTATATGTTATTTCTGTGACATAATTACCTGGCCATCTATGAGCAATAGGATATAATCATCCTTTTATTTGCTTGATGCTATCATAGGGAGTCATACTTCTGGACACTGCCATTCATTCATTCATTCATTCATTCATAATTGCATAGATAATTAATAATAATTCATTTACATTTAGATCTCTCTGTGTGTGTGTGTGTGTGTGTGTGTGTGTGTGTGTGCATGTGTGTGTGTGTATGTGTGTGTGTGTCTTTTTTATGGAAGGAGGGGGTTATCAACGGCTGTCCATACCCTCGGCATTGCCGTCAGTCCTCAGTCCTGGTTTCTCTTCTCTATTGTCGTGTATGTGTCATAAGCTGGTAATACCACGAACAGCTCTTCGCTTCCCGGAACTCGCGGTGGCTGGAAGATCGTTTTAACCAAGGACGTATATTGAATAAATATGTCCTTGTTTTAATCAATGTGTAATAAGGATGGTTGTTTAAACCAGTGTGTTAGAGGATCGTTCAGGTCAATGTGTAGTATAGGATCTGTGCTTCAGGCCGATTGGACTGGATAGAGGTGGGTATAAAGGAGGTAGAAATTAGATAAATAAATAAATAGAATTGAGTATTTATCAGCCAAGGGGAAAATTGAACAGTTATATCAAAGTCCATTTAAATTAAGTTTATTTTCTATCGGTATTCATTTAAGCAATGAAACAATCTCCGTTAAACGTTTTGGTTGATTAAAAAAAAAACAAAAAAAAAACGAATTATTATATGAACACTATTAGCAAAGAGATAAAGATATCAATGATTAAAATAAGAGCAACGAAAAGAGAACTATGTCGACCTTATCAGATTATTTAGTAGAATTTTGCTAAGCTACAATTCATATAACTACATTATTATGACTCCATATATGACCGACATCTTTCAATCAAAATTATATAGTAATGCGTCAGAAATAGAACAAGCCCCATCTAGGCAGCTTAGAACATTTATTTAGCTTCCTATGTTAGGTCAACACAAGAACCCCAGAATGTACACAATGGGCATCCGCTTTCCTCCGGAAGATAAGAGAGGTGATGCACTGGGACAGCACAGGTACAGCGGCCCCACGGTTTACCACGGTTGTGGAGCGTCTTGACCAGGTGCGTTTTGTATCGGTGGTTGTTCGTTTTCATTAACAACTATAAACATTCCTCTAGCTGATCGGGTTGGAAAAAAGCCGTCTAGAGATTTGGGAGTCAGACGACAGGTTTGTGAGTTCAAATTTATTTCCCTAAAAGCTAACCTATAACCCCGTTTCTCTCTTTAACCATGGGTTCCACAATACCGCGTTAATCCAATACGAGACTGACAAAACCTGTTACTCCATTCATTTTCATAATCACCCAATATACTAGTACGGTACAGGTACCGGTACATGTCCGGTTGTACAGGGTACTTTGATCTGCATCCTTGGGTTTATTTCATTCAAAATTGGAATTTTTAGGGGGCTTCTATTAATGAGTATAATAGCAGTTTATAAAGCAATGAAAAAATAATGTACCTTCTATTTCTGTGAAAGTTTCTTATGAAAGTTTCTTTGAGACTAGGAATCCTTTAGGACACTATGGGCC
The DNA here is from genome assembly GCF_051362555.1 of Lingula anatina. Lineage (NCBI taxonomy): Eukaryota > Metazoa > Brachiopoda > Lingulata > Lingulida > Lingulidae > Lingula > Lingula anatina. The sequence goes on along the minus strand of NC_141774.1, from coordinate 11,208,775 downwards.
AGTAGAAAACACGTCTTAAAGACCATGTAGGATTTCGGGTAAATTTCTCATACTGGTATAGGGTCCTATAGCTAGCTAGGACACTTACTAGTACCCGGTATCATAAACAGAAAGGAGCAGCCCAAAAGAAATTCCGGTCAAATATTCTTATAGGGTGTCCTATAGGACCCTACCAGTGTACGAAATTTCCTACATGTAGATCGCAATAATGATGATAATAATAATGATAATGAAAATAATGATAATGCAAATAATAATAATAATAATAATAATAATAATAATAATAATAATAATAATAATAATAATAATAATGCATGTAGAGATCATCAACCTCATGGCAGAGGCCCCTGTGTTGCTGTCGGCCGTGGTGTGCCAGTATAAACAGTGTGGCCAGGATACAGCAGGAGAAGATAGGACAGAGGTCAGGACCTTTGAACCAGAACAGACAGGTATGGAATAAAAAAATAGAATTATTCTTTGCTTAGAGACTGTAAATAACACGAGTAAAACATAACGTCTGGTTCACCATCTATTGACCTTGGACAAGGAAGCTATGGTTAACCCTCGGAAGCTGGAGGCGCTGGACGCAGTTGAGTGTGTGTGTGTGTGTGTGTGTGTGTGTGTGCGGGAGGTTGGGGGTGGATCCTGATGGAAACTGCTTTTCGACCTTTGCGGTGGTAGCACGATTCATCTATCGTAAGTATGTAGTATGTATTGGCATTAATATATTAGCGTACCTTATAAGGACCGAGTACTACTACAGTACAACATTGTGCCGTGATGACCGATGTTTGACAGTGTCTGGTCTGTTACTTTATCATTTGAACATTTTAACCTCCTTTGTTTTATTTTATTTTATTTTGTTTGTTTATTTTTTTTATTCGATTTTTTTTTTTGTTTCATTCTGTTCTATTTTATTTTTCTCTGCCTTCTTATCAGAAAAATTAAAAGGAATGACCGAAAGCCTGAAGAGATGAATGAACATTTGTCGTAAGTGAAAAATATAACATGGGAAAATTATAATTTATAACTGATTTTAATAGTTTTTATCTTAGATTTTATTATTTAAGTACAATTTTGCTGTTTTTCTTAAAAAAATAGGACTGAAGGAAACCAAAGCTCTTGTAAACTGGCATGCTTCTGGCGACGCCACCTTTCACAGGAGATGCTGGGTAGAATTGACTGAGAAGTGCAAACGGACGGAAGATGGCGTTAGTGCAGAGGAGATCAAAATGATAAAAGAGGCAAAGAAAACGGCAGAATATTTTGATTGTGATGAGAGAGTGAAGTCGGAAGCGAAGAGGGTGTCTCAAATGATAATGACCTCCAGCCACTGTATAGCTTTTACAGGTGCGTGGAAATAGTCGGTGAACTTATTTTTTTTTACAGAATGTATATTCTTTGAAGCATTTGTAGGCGTATACTGGCACTGTACATATGCCGTATCCAGCCACTGTTCGCGCCATGAAATCGCGGCTCGAGTCATTAGTTCGGCGTTCGCAACCACAAACGAAAATTTCGTTTTTAAGGCCTGTTTCGGAGATATGTGAGATAACCTGTTGCATTATTTTTATTCATTTTACTCAACTTTCATCATTTTTACGCTCTGCATTGTTAACTACATAGCAGCGAATGATGTGTTTTTTTAGCGTTAATACTGTAACAAACCATCCTGAGCGTTCCAGAACAGTTTTTACTTATTTCCTTATATTGTTTCAGGTGCTGGAATCTCTACCTCTGCTGGGATCGGTGACTTTCGGGGTAAAACTGGGAAGTGGACGGAAAAAGACAGGGCTAAGGCAACAGGTATTATTAAGTCTATTTTCAGTTGCTTAGGCATCAGGTATTATTAAATTTTTATACTGAAAATTGCATGTGTTTACCTATTCACTTTTCGAACTGTCATTTAAATGTATAATTGACGTTCACCCCTATTAATTTTCTTTCCGCCAGGCAAGCCTACGAAAAGCAAAGGCAAGCGTCCCAAAGGAAACAAAGGGGTGATATTTGAGAACCTGCGCCCTACCTACACCCACGAGGCTCTGTGTAAACTGCTGCAGATGGGTCTCCTAAGATACGTAATCAGCCAGAACACAGACGGACTGCACAGGTGAGGTGTCCACGTATAGCCATGCCATGCCATATTTTATTGATACCCTCAGGTGAGGCAGACCTTTCATGTATATCCATGCCATGCCCAATTTTATTGATACCCTCAGGTGAGGCAGACCTTTCATGTATATCCATGCCATGCCCAATTTTATTGATACCCACAGGTAAGGCAGCCCTTTCATGTATATCACTGTCATGCCCAATTTTATTGATACCCACAGGTGAGGCGACCCATCCTCGAATATTTATCTCTCGAACTATAAAGATATACATGGCAGGTCTTTGCCCCAAGACTAATTTCAAGAAGAGAGTTTTTCATCGAATTATACCAATTAGGACTTTATTCCTTTTGTTTCTTGTACAGGCTCTCAGGGATTCCCAGAGACAGTATATCAGAGCTTCATGGGAATTCGTTTCACGAGAAGTGTGAGAAGTGCGGCGCCCGTTATGAGCGTCCGTACCGCGTTAAGTCCCGCATGGAGAACGTTGTTCCTAAGAAGTGTAAGAACTGTCGGATCAACCACAGGACAGGGCGAAAGTGCGAGAGAAAGGTGAGCGTTTGAAAACAGCTGTATTTTGGGGAATTTAGGGGTCATCCATTTTTATAATCATTTGCACAGGAGTGGACTTTTTTGAGACCCTTCTCAATTCAGAGAGTCCAAAGTGTAAAGCTAATATTATGAACCCTGCAATTTGGATCATCATTTTTCTTATTTTTCAAAAAAGTATAGATTTTATTACCCTCAACCCCTTGGGTATGGTTTGTGAAACTGATTTAAATGGTTGACCCCTAAGTACATGTAGGCTCACCTAAGACCGTGAAGTTAATAAAACATACGTACACTGTACACACATACACTCGTGCTAATAAGGTGTCGTCGTGTCGTCGCGCTTTAATTCACGAATTCGGGACTGGTAAAATGATCTGGGTCATTCTTTCGTTCCAGGGATGTGACGGTTACTTAATGAACACAATCATCAACTTTGGAGACGACTTGGAAGATGAGCCCATGGACCGCGCCTCTGAGCATGCGCAGAAAAACGACTTGGTACTTTGTCTGGGGACATCGCTTACCGTGTCACCGGCCAACGAGTTGGTCGAAGAGGGAAAGAAGCCGGTTCGGATGTTGATTTGTAATAGGTACATGTCAGTGTGCCCACTTGTTCCCAGAATATATTGCTTTAAAATGCAAATGACTCGGAAAACATGGTCAGAAAATTTCGCCAATTTATCTAGTCCTACTACTAAGTATTATTTATCTCTCGAACTATAAAGAAAGGAAGTCAAGTTCCCCTCCCATCTCTCGTTTCTTCTTCTTCTCTTCTCTCTCTCTGTCTCTCTCTCTCTCTCTCTCTCGCTCACACACACACACACACACACACACACTTGAATACTAGTAATTTCCTTTTGTCATCTTGGTGTATTTCAGGCAACCAACGGACTTTGATCCCATGTGTTATAAAATTAACTCGGAAACAAAATCCCAGGTCGGTTCCAGGGTGTTTGGAGACTGTGATCACCTAATGAGAGAGGTCATGAAGTGCATTCTACCCCAGGATGCATTGCAGGAGTGGGAAGATGGGCGGGAGGACCGGATGGAAGAATATAACAAACAGAGAGAGTCTGTAGATTAGATGAGAGTGAAACGAGGTTCATCGTTTGAAGACGTTTTGCAACCCGCCACTCCAAGCAAAATTTTGAGTTCTGATGATATCTCAGTGCATGCAGTTTTTTGTGCAATATCAATGTTTATTCGTTTTATTTTTCGTCATTATTGTAACTTTTGATGTGATTGCGGTTTTTGTTATTATTACTATTATTATTATGAAAATATGACAGTTTTGTGCTCCATAATAAAGTACTAATATGGTTGTATGAAACTTTTTGGGCAAAAAAATAAATCACCCTTCATTTTTCTTTTTTTCACATTTGTACTGTCGTTTGGCATAACATTGCAAAGTGATCGCCGTCAATCAGAAATATTTGAACTGTGAACAATGTGCAGTACTGATTGGAAACTACTAGTGTGTTGAATGGCAGTGTCCACTGGGTTTTCTTGACCTATTTTCCGCACTCTACATCTTTAATATATTATTTTTTTTTTTTGGGGGGGGGGGTCATACCGAATTATGGCTTTAGTCTTCCCTGTTCATGAACTAATGTGCAGGACGGTATAAAGTTAAAGACCATATATCATGAAAAGGTGAAAAACCAAGTTTAGACAAGGTCATGTTGCATGAAAAATTTAATTTTATTATTATTATTATTATTATTATTATATAAATATATAGAAAAACACAACACATTCCATTTGAGCTGTCAGGGCCGTTGGCTGCGGAGAGGGGGTGGCACGGCGTGTGCACCGACCCCCCTCCTCCCCCAGATTATTGAAATGAAATTTTGGGGTTCTGTATGTAAAGACTTTAGTCTTTTCTATCATGAACTTGAACAGCTCCCGACACCCCACCCTAGCATTTCCTTTATCCTAAGACACTGACCTTGTGCTGTACATAAACATACTGTAAACAACACCAAGACAAATAGCTCTCAAAACACGTAACTCTCCTTTTACTGGTCGTTGAAATACTTCAGCCTTACCTTTACAGACAAATCCTTTACCTCTCTCTCTCTCTCTCTCTCTCTCTCTCTCTCTCTCTCTCACTCTCTCTCTACTGTATATATCATTTATATTTATGCAATAAAGAAATTTTACGAGAATCTAAGAAGAAATACTGTTGTTATGTACCAGTATTATCTGACGTGTAGAAACCACAGCTACATTTAAGACTAAAATGTGACGTAACGAATGACGTAACAAACCGCGTCACCTGGGTCAGAGCCATGCTCTGGAAAACATTTAAGCAAGGCTCGTCATAGTTGTGAGGCAGTGTCATATTTAAATATTTAAATGCACTGTGGTTACTAGACAGGTAACTTTTTGTCAAACCTATATTGATATCCAAAGAAAAGTACAGGAACTATTTCACACACACGCGCAAAAAAAAAAAAAAAAAAAAAAAAAAATTCCCTCTGCACCACTGCGATAACAAAATTGTGTCAATAGCTAACAGCGCCATGCATGTTAAGTTGTGAATTTATACAATATCATGTTAAGGTTACTGATACTTATATGTCCTGCTAGCGATTATCTTTGTTTATTATTGTATTACTGTATACATATATGTATATTACTATATATATGTATTACTGTTTTAAAAAAAATCCTGAGATGCATATAAATGTCCTGTTTTTTACTTCTTGCAATGTTCCTTCAGCCAATGCTCGACGGGTTCCATCTTGTATCCCATGGGTCCTGGGTCTCCTTTCAGCGCGATTTTCCCATTCTGAATGATGTACAGCCGCTCTGGAAAGGCGGCATATTTAATTCTGGCCTCGTTGTCAATTTTGTCCACGGTGATCAGACAGTTCAAATTTATTTCATTCAGAGCGTCTTGAAGGAGGAGTGCGGAGTCAATTCTAGAATTAAGCGTAGCGTGTTGATTAATTGCATTGTACTTGTTTGTCTTAATGTGCCATTCATTCAGCGCATGCGCCTCTGACACGTAAACTATAACAAAGTCGGCTACCTCGGAGAACTCCTCAACGATCTCACGAAATTTGGCCAACTTCACGATGAATGGGTGTCAGGAACAGCTTCCAAAGTTCACGACCAGAGGGCGTCCCCCGCACACGAATTTCAAGATGCTCTTCTCTTCCCGTGTGTTAAGCGACAGTAGGGTGACGTCAGGAGCGTTCCCTCCCACGAAGGCCATGTCGAAAGCCATTTGGTGAACGAAACGCAGTTGGTACTTCAAGTGTCCCCAGGATCCTGTTATGCAATGAAATTTAGATAAAAAAAAAAAAAAAAAAAAAAACACACACACACACACTCACACACACACACACACACACACACACAATCCCCTGAAATATTCATTGAGAAGTTAGCTTTAATTACCAAAATTACTATACTGACAACTGAAACGTTTCAGTGGAGGGAAACATTGCATCTTAATTTGTTAAGTCCCAGCTGGCTAAGATACGATGTATATTGACATAACCGTACCTTGTGACTCCATGTGACAGCGAACCTTCTCCTCCGTGACAGGTTGTCCAGTGGACGCTATCAACTTTCGGATCCGCTGCTCGTTGCGATCCGGGAAAATCCGGTAGAAGGTATGACATAATATATAGAGCCATATGACTCTCCACAGTGCCCGGATGCACCGTATATATCGCCACACTGCGGCCTCCATCCGGACTCACTTTCTCTGAAACGCAATATATAACGATAAGAACTTTGGTTTGTACCGGGTACATGTACCGGTACAATCCGTTCCTATTGGATATTAATGGATAAATTGCTTTGTATGCTGATGACTGTACAATAACTCAGTGTCACTGACCAAACTGTAGGGACCTGAACTAAACAGCAAATTGAATAGCAGCATCGAACATGTTTCAAGGTGCTTAGGGTTAAATCGAATTGCGGCAAAACAAAAACAAAAGCAGCGCTTATCACAACCAGAAAGGAAGGTGCAAAACTACCAAAAACTGGAAGCTCACTGAAAGTTTAGTTCAATGAGGATGTTTTAGAAAATGTGCATTTAGAGAAACATTGTAGTGCATATAAATAAAAATCTAAGCTGGAATGACTGTTTAAACTTGACATAAGAATTAATAGTATATTAATTGGCTATTTTATCTAAATTAAACACATCCCACATGGTAAAACACATACTATCTCATTCGGCTTACTGCTTCATTATTTGGAACAGCTGCGTGGAACAAGAAGATATACGCAAACTTCAAAAACGTGGCGCAAGAATCATCGATATCCCAAAAAAGCAAGCAAAAAAAGTCATATTATAAACCAATGTTATTTATTCAACTTTTGAAAGGAAGTATTGTCACAAAAATTTACTGATTGTACAACCAATAAATAGGCAAAACTTAGTATAAAAAAAGCCACATTTTAGTATTTTGTACAGTATCGATCCTCTGTATTAAATAATTTGGAGGACGCACCTGACGCGTCTGTGCGTGGAGTCAAAATGTTCTGTAACGCTATGTGCAGTAATGGCGTTCCACATACTGCGCAAAAATAGTACAGATCAATTTTGTTTGCAGGGTTATTCCTCATGCAGTTATCAATTTCTGAGGATATCCCACGCATTCATAATGAGGTTCTGATCAAGTGATTGAGCAGCGATTCACATATTGCTCAGGTAATCTCAAAATTTGCCAATTTGATAGACTGCCTCTTCTCTTATTATGGCCATGGTCGTAGAATTTGTTGGTACCTGCATATTTGTCCTAGGGCTTATACCGTACAGTGTAAAATGTACCAGTATGTAGGCCTATACTAAAACTGTCTCCACGCCAGCGGTGTTCTACGTGTCATGTTTTTCTATATATTTGTTCGTGACTGAAAACATCAGCAGCGTTGTGATTGTTGAAGCGTCACATGGTGAATTCCGTGCGTTCAGTTATAAGGTGTTTCCTTTCGCGTTAGTGTTTTATAATGATCCTTTATGTATGGCCTACTTTTAGTGTTTGGTAACACAACTGAAATCTTGGCTTAAGTTTTGACCTTTTTGTATAGGTTTTAGATGACAGTATTCATGACTGTACATTAAAGTAGATCTATACTGTTTCATGTAAGCGTCCTAATTATATTGTCCTTTTTTCTTTGCACGTATTTTAACAGTGGTATCTAAATGTAGATCTACTGTCAATTATTCACCGTATCATCTAAATATGTTATCTTCTTGGTCTCACCTGATAGACTGCCGTACAGGCGGTAGGCAGATAACTATGGCGTATATAAAATGGGTCCCTCATATTAACGCCACACACGTATCCGAAAAGCTAGCTGGTTCCTTTGACACAAAATAACTTATGGTCTATCTCACTATCCACCTAAAACATTTTATATTTCTTTCGTTTTTGTAGTAAAACTATTATCATTCAAATGGAGAATCACGTTGATCATTAATTACGCCAGACTTACAATTTTACCTTAGTTAAAGTTACGGCTAAATTTTGTAGTTTCTACCCCTGAGAAGTCGATTGTACAGTATTACTTACCGACTCCTTGCCTGTCAGTAACCGCCGCGTCTCCTTGCTGATCTCATCTCTGAGTGAATAGCCTATAAATACCGCGCATAACATGCACTTTTCAAATTTTATATGCTGTCATATGTCATGTTTAGCCCATGGCGAACTGTAAAAATTACTGAGGATGCTTGACCTGCTTATCACGCAATGAATTCACAAGACAGATTTTTATAGCCCCTTTGGATGAAGTCTAAAATACAAAATTTTCCAACTCTTGTCAAAGAAACATCTCAAATACATTTCTATCGGGGCTTGCTTGCACATGTGCTACGTTATAAACATTTCTTTACGTCTCAAACATGGATGATGTTACACCCCATTTCCATAGATTAGATCGACCTACTTTAGATCGAACTAACTCCCTGGGGGTTCACGCTAAATAGCTGTCAGCCGGGCGGACACGAAAGTTAATTACCCTCTTACAGCTTGTAGTAGGCGGGACGGACATTTAAGTCGGATTATCTGAAAGTAATCTAGTGAGACTCCCCGCGGAGATAGATCGATCTAAAATCTATGGGAATAGAGCCTTACTCTCTCTCTCTCTCTCTCTCTCTCTCTCTCTCTCTTTCTCTCTCTCTTAATACACAATATGTAACTTTACATGTATACATGTGCCCCCTTTTTTGCAATGTAAATCGAAAATACAATTAAAAGATGACGTGTTTCCGCAAAATATATTTGTTTGTGCCAATTTTCAAAAACAACACAGACCTAGCTAAGATCTCGTATTATAGTGAGGGGTTACAATTAGGGACTCCTTTGATCTTAGGAAATTTGAGTTCAATGGGTGCATTATCACTGGGAGGGACCCTATGTTTTTTTTTTCTTCTCATTTTGTAGAGCTTGTCAAGTGCAATACTGGCAGTGGTGTCCGTATTTTTTGTTTTCGATACGGTTAAGGAGTTGCGCTAATTCAAAAATTACAACGTCGCAATATTCTGTGGTGAAAAATAAAATTTGAAATACTTCAAAATTAGCAGAGATACGCCCAATACCGGTAGTTACAATTGAACTTGAATAGGAAGTCAAACACGGACACCCTCCCCTTCGAATAATCCTGGATCCGCCCCTGATAAGTAATGGAGATCATTTTCCTGAGTGGGTATAATGATGATGATTAAGTGTTGAGTCTGTTAAATTGAGTGATGGGGAGTACTTTTAAATTAACTTAATATAATATAAGTGGAAATGTTTGGTAAGGGATTGTGTCAATGTGGTAGTGCCCAAAACTAATGTGGAAAGGCGTTTGGATCAGGATACAGTCGGTAATGACTCGATCATGTCAACCGGGAAAACTGTGAGTTTTACAGATACGTACTGTATTTCAATTTTATGCAATTAATTATTAATATTGGAACATTCCTTTTGGGTGGTAGAAACACAGTTGAAAAGCAGACTACCGAATAGTTTTATTCTATACAGTAAAAACACCAAAATGATTCCATAATTATGTATCTGAAAAATTGAAAAATTTGCCCCGTTGAAATGATTGAGCCATTACCATAGGTGTAAACACGTAGACAGTATTCAGATCACGGCAGACAGTGACCCAGCTCAGGTGAGAAAGTGCATGAAACGCTTGGCTTATCTTGGCGAACTCCGGCCAGACATCGGTAGTATCGGTGATTGAAGCACCCATTTGAAGATGTAAAAAGATGAAACTAGGTTACTGCGCCGCCCCTGTCTTATAGTAAGTGCCACACCTTAATTTTACCACTGTACCAATGAATAGATAGCGACAGACTGACGGATGATCGCTAAATATAAATCTTCGTAATTGTTTTGCAGCCCCGTTGTTTATATGCGAGTTTACCGTAACTTTCTAAACTCAGCTGCTGACTCGGCAAGTCAAAATGTATAAATAATACTAATACTATGGGTGTGGCTGCAGTGACAGTGGTAAGATAGTGCTGTAGACAATATAGTGTCGCTGAAATAATATTGGTAAGTTTGTCTCAGCGCCGTTCAGAGTTCTACTTCTAGATACAGTATAGTAAATCGGCCATACATATACCAGTACATGTAACTACTACTAGTACATTTTTGTACAGTAGTATACCGGTACATGTACTGTACCATTGATGGAAAAGAGAGAGAGAGAGAGAGAGAGATGGGGGTGTAGCTTGACCTTGTATGTTCTAGTAGGGACATGTTACCTAGTGTTAGATTCACCACCATATACATGTATACCTCTTACAAATACATGCATGTACATTGTACTGTACAAGGACCAGTATATACATATACTGGAAGTGTACATCCTTTGCCTCTGTTTGGGCCTGACACAGGTAGATTATTGTTGAGGTGAAATGTTTGGGATGTGAACAAATTAAGAAGAAACAAATGCATATACCAGTAGTGTAGGTTAATGGACTACTAGTACATCTTTTCCATAGTAATTTCTGCTGAGTCTGCAGCTATGGTTAAGTAAATACGTACTGTAAAAATAGATTAGAGATACTACAGTAGTAGCCATACATTATTTATATTAAGCTGCTGACTCAGCAAGTTGGAGTGAATGGCTATAAAGCTAATAATGCTGCTGTAAATGAATGAAAACATACTACATTTGTAGTAGTGGTGAAATACATGTACTAGTAGTAATGACAGTGTACACATTGGACTTGAAAGAACTACAGTACACTTTTGGCCGGAAACTCCCACTCCGAAGCAACATTTGAGCTATGTTTTAAATAATTTCCCAAATTTGGTTAATTAAGTGGTTAAAAAGATCCATTTAATTCTCAAAAAGAATTTCCTCTTAATGACGTGTAATGGCAAGTGTATAGTACAAAAGTTGCTTCTATTTGTATCTTTTTATTAAAGGATGCATCAGGTATGTTTAAGCACATACGCTGGCTGCCTGAATTTTATAATTAATAGCCAATTCTTATGTTTTTACTTGTATCTCATTTTCTGTCTTCTTTCTTACATTGTATATTCATATTCAATAAAATATTCAAGATAGGTATAAATGCCTCATGACAAATACAGATAATTCATATGTATTTTCTTTCCTGGGGTTGTCTTTGGGGGGCATTGCCCTTGTATCATGTTTTACCCACTAGTTTACAAATGCAGGACAATGATTTAAGTTCTAGTATTTTATTTTATTTTATTTTTTTTTTGTCTGAGAATGAAGACTTGCTACTGTCTTGTTGACACTTGTGGTGAACATTAACAAATAACAGGGTTTTTCTCTTCAGATCCCTTCTTTGCCTCACATACAACAATGGCAGAGAAAACAAGCTATCTTTGTAGCTACAAGAAGTGCAATAAAAAAGAGACTATAACAAGAGGAGGTTGCAGAGTGGAAATAAAGTCATTTGAGCCAGCACAGACAGGTAAAACATGGAAAACAGCATTGATTATGCCTGATTTAAATCAGAAAGTCAGTTTTTTCATGGTGATTCTCTGACTTAAGCAGGCAAATTTTATAATTTTAAAATATTATCTTCATTTTCTAATACTTCTATTTTGACATTATAATTAGGGTTGGGTTAAATCAATTGCCAAGTGATTGTCCACACTTAATGTTTTTATTTAGAGTTAAAACTCGCTATTTTTTGTTTACTGCTATTTTATCAACCTTGACTCCAGGGCCGGCTTTCACGAAACGTTTCGCAGTTTGCGCAATTGCGCAAAGTCCTTTTTTGCGAACAGACCCTTTCACGAACGTTTCGCAATGTAATATTGCGCAAAATAATGCGCTATTTACGCAAGATATTTGGTACAGCTCCGACCCTGTCGCTAAGTCTTTGCGCATGCGTAACTTGGCGTTCACCTAGCGCAATGGCTGCAGCTTTTCTTGTCGTGCGAAACGAAAGTAGGCGGATTTACATGCCGCGGCGTGATGTCTTAGAAGAGCAGACAGAGAGGGGAGTACTGAGGAGGTACAGGCTGTCGAAGAGGGGCATTAGGTTGCTGACGGAGAAGATTGAAGGCCAGCTGCGGCGTAAAACAGCAAGGTCCCAAGCACTCTCCCCCACCACACAAGTTCTTGCCTGCCTTGGCGTGCTTGCGACCGGTAGTTTTCAGGCGGTGATTGGCGACAGCCTACGGATCTCTGCTGCCTCTGTGTCCCGTTCAGTCCACAATGTGGTGGGAGCCATCTTAGAGAGCAGAGACCCTGCCCTCACCATCAGATTCCCCACAACACAAGCCGAGGTCAGAGCCGTGAAGGGTGGCTTTCACCTTATCGACGGATTCCCAAATGTCATTGGGGCGATAGACGGAACATTAGTTCCCATAGCAGCGCCACATAGAGATGAAAATTTATATGTTTGCCGCAAGGGCTATCATGCTCTGAATGTACAAGCCGTGTGTGATTCTACACTAAGGTAAGTGCGCTACTTTCGTTATATTGTTTACATTTTACACATACGCTACTATCGCAATCACAACTGTCGCAATCACTTTATTTAGTTATAATGACGATGACTAATTATGCTAAATAAAGGAGAATGTTAGATATTATTCTGGAACATTTAGATGCAGGGGTAGATTATTTTTAGGGAGGTCCTCGGGTGCAAAGCTGACCCCCCTACCCCCCCCCCCCCCCCCCAACTTGGCGTGCTGTTCGGGGCTCAGTAAAGGGGCCATAAAATGTTTGGTATTTCATATGCCAAACGATGCCATATGATTTATAACTATGAATCAGCTAGTCAAAATTTTAATTTCAATAGGGGGCCGGGGGGGGGGGGGGAGACCCCTGCCCCCCTCTAAATCCCCCACTACAGTACCATCATTACGTATAAGAACAAAGTGGTATTAACTACTAATTTTGTTTTTATTACAGTAGGCTGAGAAATTGATCAATACAATATGATTTATGGATGTTATAAAAATAATTAATTTTTTATTTAATTTAGCATTTCATCACGTCATGCCATTAGCACATACCAAGTACTTTTCAGTGTTGTGATTTTTTTTCCAATTATTTCAGATTTACCAATGTTGTAGCAAGATGGCCAGGGAGTGCCCATGACTCATTTGTTTTCAACAACAGCATGCTATTTGAAAAGCTGTTAAGTGGAGATATGCCGCAGGGCTATTTGCTGGGGGATAGTGGCTATGCCCTATCTCCCTTTTTGATGACACCAAAGGGCAACCCAGCAAGTAGGGCAGAGGAAAGATACAATGCTTCCCATATGAAGACCAGAAGCTGTATAGAACAGTGTTTTGGTGTTACAAAATCTCGTTTCAGGTACTAAATATTTAATAAAATTGGTTATTTAAAATATTTAAAAATTGTTTGTTTTTAACCTTTATTGTTAATGGTTGGAGCATATACTTTCATATATGATGGTTATTTCAAAAATAAAATGTGCAGTGAGATTTAAGAATATTTAAATAAAAAAAATAGAATGCAGAATAAATAGAATACTTCTGATGACATAAAAATATTACTTTTAAATTAAGGAATAAGCCAGCAAATTTGTTGCAATTTGAAACACCTTTGTATGCTTTATTATAATTGCTATCATTTCACCTATTGCAAACACAAATTCCTCTAGGTGTCTTCATAGAAGTGGAGGGACTCTCATGTACAATCCTGAATGGGCTGGCAAAATAATTATGGTGTGTTGTATACTTCATAATTTCTGTCAAATGTATAACATCCCAATGCCACCAGTGGAAGATGACGTAGATGATGACAGGAATGATAATGTGAACAATGATGCATTTGTGGGACCAATGCTCAGAACTGGCCATGAGACCAGAGAATATCTCATCAGGAATGTTTTCAACAATTGAACCTCATCCCATTCAGAAACCTTATACCTCTCTTGGACAGTTAAGAATTATGCATTACCCACTACTGGTCAATTATTATTTATTGATTCCCCACGGCATGTAATGTAGTCAATTTTATTACACACAACTTTGTGAGACAAATGCTGTTGTAACATTTTAAAAATGTATCAATGTATTTGCATTTGTTTTTCTTTTTTTGCCTTGTCAGTAATTTATATATGGACAAGAACAATAAAATATATGGTTTTATAATTTTATTTATGTAAAAATTTGTGCATTGTAGTTGCTCAAATTTGGCATTAACATATGAAAAAACAATCTTCATGTAAAATTTACATATTTTATAATTGAAACCTTCAAATGCATTTAATACAATGGTTGTTCTGGGAAAATAACGTTCAAGTTGGCTTATTCACATGAACCATTCACTGTATATAGAATAATAATTGAAAAAAAAAATTAATTTTTACATTTTAACATGGAGATCAATAATGGTAAACGCTTATTTGAATATTTCATATGTAAATAGTGCAATTGTTTAACAGTAATGATGAACAAGTAAGTAAACAGTACAATGGTTTAACAGTAATGTTGAATAATTAAGTAAATAGTTAAATGGTTTAACAGTAAAGGTGAACAATTGAGTAAACAGTACAATGGTTTAACAGTAATGTTGAATAATTAAGTAAACAGTAAAATGGTTAAACAGTAATGTTGAACAATTAAGAAAACAGTAAAATGGTTAAACAGTAATGTTGAACAAGTAAGTAAATAGTACAAATATTTTGCATAATTATAATTATAATTGCTAAGTGAATGGTAAAAAAAAAAATTTTTACAATAAAGGTGAACTTTCACTATATAACAATGCATTTAATTTCTGGTGTTCTGCTTTCAGTGAATAATACTGCATTATCTGCTTCAGAACTATCACTTTTTCTCTCTCCACTTCTAATCTCTCTTCTTCAATCTTTAATCTTTTTTTTTTCAATCTGCAGTCTTTCTTCTTCTATTTTGTAAAGGCCTGTTGTTGGATCTAAAAAAATTGAAACATTATGGTTGTTTAGGAAATACAATTATTTTTAAAAACATATGAGTGTTAAAATATATTATTAATTAGTGAAGAAATTTATGATAAGAACTTTAAAACTTTGAGAATATTACCTGTGCTTGTTCTCTTCTTGCCTGTAAAAAAATAACTAAAAATTTAATACAATGTAACATTATACATTTTTCGTGACACTAGTATTGGAACTTTCTAAATTATATTTTGTTCTATTTATGACCTAGGGATAATTAACAAATTTAAAGGTTGACTAAAATGTAAAAAGATTGTTGAAAGCTAAATGTAAGTTAGGATACCCCTTTTTTTTTTTTAAAAAGTAAATATTTACAATATTAACTTACTTTGCACTGTTCTTCTGGATGGTCTGCATGGCGATCTGGCTGATGCCTCAACTCTTTCTGCAAACAAAGAAATCAAAATTGAAAATTGTTTTAGATTTTACTGAAAAGTTTCCTTACAATTTTTACATTTTCTAGAAGTTTTTATTTGCAACAAGTAGTAAAAGCAGATTTAATTAAGGACACAAATACATTTCATAAAGGAAAAAGAAATAGAATTATACACATACCAAAAATTGGACTTGATGTCTCAAAGCTTGTACCTTCTTCTGAATTAAAAAAAAAAAAAAAAAAAAAACATTACAAAACATACAAAATAGATATGGCTTATAAATTCATTATTTCTCCTTAGTGTGACATAATCATTCCCTTCATATCATTTTTATTCAAAACATGCTATTTTAAACAATAAATGGTATTTATCTTATTATTACCTGGGTCACATGGAATTTCTGTGCTCAACTCACACTGATCTTGAATAAAAAAAATATATATATCAGTTATTAAAACATTTACTCAAATTTTATTAATATCAAACTCTATGATATACTGTACACGTACCACTTCATAAAAATGCAAATTAATAGTTAAGTGGATATAAATCTAATAAATCATAATCAGTAGTACCAGATTCAAAGCAAAGAGAATCATTGTGTTCCAACCCCTGAACACCTTCCACTGCAACTTCTCCGATGATCTCTATGACCTAGGCAAAATAGAATAAAAAAATTATATAATAATAATAATAATAATAATAATAATAATAATAATAATAATAGAAACAGGACACACTTTAAAAAAATAATTTGAATATAAATTTTTTATAAACTTACCTTCTGCTCTCTAGCTGTCAGCTGGGGAGGTTCTGGCCCTCCCCCAGTCCTCCTCACTTGCTTCCTTCTCTCAACTTCTTTCCTTTTGGTACGACTACTGTAGTCATACCATTTTTTCCGTACTTCGGAAAATTTCCTAACTTGCAAGGAAACACTGTTGATCCTGATTTAAATAACAAAACAATTCAACCTATATAAATCATAGTAATTAATTTAATTTTATGTAATTTAATTTAATTTACTTCTTAATACTTTCACCGGTTTTCATGAAAAAAATCACATATTTTCAGAAATAAAAATTTCAACTTTTAAAGCTGTATTATTATTATTAATATTACTAGTATGGGATTTGCTGTTACGAAATTACACAAGCAACACAGGGTGCAACGCTATGACCCCCCCCCCCCCCCCATTACTAACTGAAAGGGGCAGGGGGCACTATTAAGGGGTTTTGTTTAAGTATGAAAAATGAAAGTGTCTACTTACTTTTGAGTTATCTTTTTCCAAATCTCCTCCTTCGATTTTTGAGTAACAGTATTTGAGAGTTGGCAGAAAAGAGCAGGATTAGAAGACACCTCGTCAACAATTATATCAATCTCCTCATCGGAAAAACGACTACGCTTTTTCGGGAAACCTATCGGATCCTCCATTGTGTCAGCTGAGCAGACGTTCACGGAGCACGAGCATTTGTTGTTATATTTCTTGCCTCCGCGGCCCGAAGAGCAGTGTTTCGAGATTACAATATTTACTTCCGGGCACGACGTCGTGCGCTAACAGCGAAAAAAATTGCGAATTGTTTCGAGAAAGCTACGCAAAAAAAATTAGCGCAATTGCGCAAACCATAGCGAATGCGCAACCTGCGAAACGTTTCGTGAAAGCCGGCCCTGGAATCACTCTAAAGCCATAAACATGAAGGGTAAAATCTGCTTGATCAGATTTTTCTTTTACATCCAATTATTTTCAGTTATTACAGTTATATTCAATATTTGGTTTTATTTTTCCTGATCCTGTGATTGCCCCCCCCCCCCCCTCCCATATCCTTCACCAATTGTTAAAGCAAAGATAACTATAAAATACATGTACCACAAGATAATATACATTTTGGCTTTTCATATTGGGTTCAACATTTAATATTATTATCATTATTATTAGTATCATTATAATTATTATTCTCGTGTTGTTTTCCCTTGGGTCTGTAGGATTAAAAGACAAAGATGCCTTGGTGAAGTGGGGGGACGCTGGTGATGCCATACTGCATGAAGAATGCTGGCGAAGCCTGGTCACTCAAAGCAAAGCTGCCGCGGCCCACTCCTCCACACCAAACACCATGACCCAAACTGAGGTTGCCATGGTAACAGAGGCAAAGAAGACGGCAGAGTATTTTGACTCTGAAGAGAAAGTGAAGTCTGAGGCCAAAAGAGTGGCTCACATGCTGAGAGGGTCCAGCCATTGTATTGCTTTCACAGGTAAAACATGACACTTCAAATGAAAGATATGAAGTAATCCTTTGATATATGTTTTTATTGTTATTGTCTCTCTTTTTTCATAAACTGAGAAATGTGTTAATTAATTAATTAATTATTTTTTGTCAAGACTACTGAATAACTGACATTTGTATTCTAGTCTGGGGAAACACTTGCCAATTTAGCTGTTTTGGTCAAATTTAAAGCACATGTAGTGAAAAGTGAAAAGTAGTGATTTGACTAAGCAAAACAATTTGCTAGCACTACCCCAGCTAGTAACAGTGTCAGTTGTATAATTGACAGTCTGGATGTGGCTGTACAACTCTATATGTCAGTTGTAGTAATGATAAAATAGATTTTACACATTGTGTTTGTCATCCCTAACACAATTAAAATAAACTTCATTACATTAACATTGATTTGTTAAACTTAGACCCAATGTATGTCAATACTTATAAAGAAATTAATTTCTATCAGTTATAATTATGAATTTAGGAGCTGGTATTTCTACGTCAGCTGGTATTGGAGATTTTCGTGGCAAAAGTGGGAAGTGGACAGAAATGGACCGAGCTAAAGTCACAGGTATGAGAAAAACTAAAAAGAAGGGACAGAAAAAAAATTGGATAACTGTTGGAAAGTTCTTCCAAAGTCTTAAGCTAACTCAACTATTTTTCCTTGACAAATGTGAAGTAGGTCAACGTTCATTAAAATATATGATACAGGTGTGATCCAGAAATCTTCCAATTTATCTTTGTTGATCCATCCTCCCTTTTTGACCGTCTTCCGACAGAAAAAAATTAGATACTCGTCAATGTAAACTTGAAAATCTGACCGTCTTCCAGAAGACCCTGAAGATGGCCTCAATCCGCCCCTGTGATAGGTGGAGTTAGGGGATTGGGGGGGGGGGGGAGTGTCTCCCATAAAGGGCGTGTTTACTCTAAAGTGCATACAGTAACATGTCATGTTGTAGATCTTTCCATATGGCTGCTATTACATGTAGGTAACAGGGATTTAAAAGTTGGAAAGTACTGCACAAAATTACTGGAAAAAAGTTCACTCTGAATCATAATTTGATAATAATGATTATGATAATTATAATAATAATTATTTTCAACAAGACATAGTTGGATTCTACAGTAGGTTATTAAAATAAATACAATTCTTTAAAACATAAAATAAAATTAAAACTAATTACGGTGTTTTGATCTAGATTTTATGCCATTCCTTACCATGATGGGTGAATTAAGAGGTCAAAATGTTCACTTTTCAGAAAAAGAACCCCCTTATGAAATTGCTGGTTTGATGCCTGTTTGGAGTATAATGCCACTGACAGTACTGGGGATACGTATATTTAATTTATATATATTTTAGGGAAAGGTGCTAAGAGCAAGGGTGGTTTCAGGTACTCAGACCTTCGCCCTACCTACACCCATGAGGCTCTGGTCAAGTTGATGAAGATGGGAATACTGAAATATGTGATAAGTCAAAATACTGATGGATTGCACAGGTAATGTGGAATGTAGTAAGATGGGAATACTGAAATATGTGATAAGTCAAAATACAGAGGGATTGCACAGGTAATTTGGAATATAATGAGAGGTGTATGTATATCTGTGGCAACATTTTATCAAACTTGTGTTGTTCATAAATACACTTTTTAATATTCATAGTAATTTTTCTCCTAGAAATTTGCACTACATTCATGTATCTCAGTGCTGCTTAGACCTGACGTTGTCTGGGGACATATTTTTTGCACTTTTTTATATTTCCAAATGTAGATAAATTGTTATTATTTGATCAAGAGTTGTCTTACATTCAGGCTGTCTGGCATTCCAAGAGATGGAATCTCGGAACTTCACGGGAATGCTTTCCATGAGAAATGTGAGGATTGTGGCACTAGATACGAGAGACCCTCTGCATCTCGCCTGGCGGGCGGAGTTCCCAAGGCATGTGAACACTGTAGAATTAACCATAGGACAGGGAGGATGTGTGAAAGGAAGGTATGTGTATACACACTCAAACACACACACACACACACACACACACACACATGCATGCACATACATTTTAGTGAAAGCATTTTATACCTCGTGTATACACACGAACACACACAGACAAACAGAAATGCTGACACACATTTTACCATATGGCAGTCGGGTATAGATATACATGTACACAAACGCATTTTTTCAGTAAATAGAATATTCCAGAATGCTGTGGATTTCATATTTAAATATCATAGAATGTCAAATTTTTCTCTATTTTGTCGTATCAGGGTTGCCAAGGTTACCTGATGAACACAATCATCAACTTTGGAGACAACTTGGAATCCCATGTCCTCAGCAAAGCTGTAGAACATGCTGAGAAGAATGACCTAGTTCTGTGTCTGGGGACCACGCTGATGGTTTCCCCAGCTAACAGTCTGGTGGAGATGGGGAAGAAACCAGTGAGACTTGTGATTTGTAACAGGTAAGAGAGGAGGACACAGTGAATAGCCTGTATCGCCTAAAAAAAAAAAAATAATAATAAAATGGGTCGTTCACGATAAAAAGTGACTCCCTTGGTCAGATCAGTGAGACATACATTTTGTGTTACTGATGCATAATTCTACTTTGTTCCATTATTGTACATGTATCTGTATTATGCTGCTGTATTTATTTCCCTCACAAAACAGAAAGAAATCAACTGCGATTTTTAAAACTGATGTATGCAAACATAACACAAAATGTACGCGTCACTGATTTGACTCAGAGTTTTTTTTTTTTTTTTGTGAAAAGAAGGATACAGCTGCAATGAAAAGCTGTCCACCAATAGTTCAAAGAAACTTATATAACGGTGAAGAGTTCAGTACGGAATCCTTATCAAGCAAGATGCCAAAATGTACTTTTGTAATTTTAAAAGAAGTTTTTAAAAAAGAAATAATGACCCATTATTTAGATTAAGAGTTGCTTTGCTGTTCTCGATTTTATGAAAATTAGAAATGGATTGCCAATTTATTGTCCTTTTCTGTGGACTCCCTTCCAGGCAGCCCACGCCTATGGATGCCTTGTGTTATGAACCAGATGTCGCCAACGGTGGTCAGGTCGGTTCCAGGGTGTTTGGAGACTGTGATCACTTGATGAGAGAGGTCATGAGGTGCATTCTACCCCAGGATGCATTGCAGGAATGGGAAGATGGGCGGGAGGATCGGATGGAAGAATATAACAAACAAAGAGAGTGCTGAGGCGATGGAACAAAAAAAACTGTCAGCTTTTAAACTTGGGTTATGGAGAACTGAGTAATTTTTGTGATTTTACCGCTAAATACTTTTCTATTTTCTGTGATGAAGCTGAATTATCCATTCTGCTAAGTGCTTGACACCACACCATGTAGTGCAGCAATGCGTGTACTAGTACATCGTTATCAAAATTCTTTATATTATGCTTTACATTATTTTTATTCTTTATGTTATGCTTTACATTATTTTTATACTACTTGTTATGCCAATATGTTTGAAATCAATGGTTTGATTGCAATTGAACGCGTACAGCTACATGTTCCTCGTTTTTGAAAACCTTTTGCATAAATCCACAAATATATATATTTTATCGAACCTGATTTTGTCGTGTGTGACGTTTTCACCTAAATTATCAGCTTTATAAATATATTTTAAATGTCACAGACGTTTTGTGCACATAACTCCTAATGATTACTATCAGCACTTTTTTTGACAATTTTTGTGCATCAACATCAGTGCACTCCAGGACACCTACACCTCTCTCTTTCTCTCTCTCTCTCTCTCGCGCGCGCGCGCAAACACACACACACACACACACACGTCGCGCGTGCGATACGATCTTTTGGTATTTTTTCTTTAATTAAGTATATAAAGTACATTTTTAAAAGTTTGTTCTTTTTAAAGTATTTGTGAAAAATGCATGGAAGTGCACTTATTAAGTTGATTCTTACGTATGTTATTCGTTGTCACCTAAGACGGTCTACGACTAGGGCCCCGTGGCCCCGCATTGCGACCGAGCGCAAGCGTCTCGATTCCATAACTCGCCCATACTCGCCCTGGTTGAATGACATATGCACGCTTTACCAAAAGCCCTTCTAGCTGTTACAAATTGACTTAAAAAAAATATCGTTTTAACAAAAGCTCACCAACAACAATACCAGTAGTGTTTTTCACTTTCGAAATTGAAGGTAACAATAGTGTGATATATTTTCGTAATTGATAACCTTAACAACATTTTCCTCTTCACGTTGAATACTCTCGCACTAAACGCAGGGTTAGTCATACTTTCTAGCTCACTATCATATATATTCTTGCATGGTATGTACATTTTGAAATATTTACTACATACGTATAATAATGTTTACAATACGTGTATGCTAGTGTAGTATACATAACAACAGAAGTCATACATCGCTAAATGAACAATAAAAGAACACTGAGACTTCATGTCTATTCAATAAATTTGAATACACGTAGCCAGAGTTGAGATGGTGAATTCTATATTAAGCTATCTCGTCAGTAATCTGCATTGCCGTAACTATACGGTGTGATTTATTCATATTGTGACTACGAGTCGAGGTTGAAATGGTCTGCATATCATCCCTTGTCATCTTTACCACGGTCCGATAGATCACTGTCATTAACGCCCGGAAAAGGAGGTGAGCGTTCCCTATACATAAAGTCACGCGGCGTTGTCTATTCAGAGCTATACAAAGTGCTAGGTGCTGCAGTAACAACCCCCGCTGCGTGGATGCTACCGTTGCGTAACTCGGTGATGTTTTAATTCAGGCTAATTACCCGAGTTAATTAAGTTGCAAGGTGTGCTGGTGTTATTAGTGTTGGTCACAGCTGTCCGAGCACGTCAACCAGCGTCAGTGCTGGAGCAAGGTTGAAAACTAGTTAACTTCCGAAGTGTAGCAGTTTCCTTTGGGAGATGAATAAGGATCTCTACCCGTAAGTCGTTTTATGTTTTGACAGCGTCGCCGAATTCTCCTGACAGGATCAACTGTTCCCTTTCCACAGGTACATGGTTTGTTTGATTTGAACCAAATTAATTGCATACATTAAATAGTTTGAGGACGAGGATTTAAACGAAGTAATTACTCGGTATCTTCATGTTCAGAGTCCATTCGACAGATTCTTAATTACAAGGCTGTCTAGGCCGTTTTAGGTTTCTTGAGAACGACGCCCTTATTCCTACTAGAATAGTACATCGTGGTTCAGCAGGGCATTCACTGGTTAGCCAGTCAAGATGGACGGAGTCCTTCTGCCAGCGAAATTCAGACAGGGTGGGGGAAAGCAACCAAAAACACCTCGCCCGCATCCACAAGTGGCCGCTAAATTTACCGAGGTGAAAAAAGAACTGGGGAATATCGAGTTCTGGCGTGCCGTTATCAGCGAATGCATAGCTACACTGCTCTATGTGCTTCTGGGGTGTGCCTCCACGTTACGCTGGGACGTGTACGCACAGAACGCGACGTCAGACGTATCCAGCGGACACGTTAACAATGACGCAGGGACGACGGAAGCGACGTCGCAATGGACCCACGAAACTTTAGCGGCAAACTCCTCACATGCCGATGCCGATTTTTATATCGTGAGAGTGGCGTTTTGTTTCGGACTTGCCTACACCACCCTACAGGTCTGCTTCGGACATATTTCTGGCGGACACCTTAATCCAGCCATCACTATAGCAACCGTTGTTACGTCGAAAATCTCCGTTGTCCGGGGGATAGGTTACGTGTTAGCGCAGTGCGGCGGGAGTATAGCTGGCGCGGCTTTACTATACGGGTAAGTTTTTACATAAACTCAGTTGTGTTTATAATTTAGTCAGGTCACTAAAATTCACCGAAACAGTAAAAGGTGTTATAAAAACGCACGGAGAGAGAAAACACTGATATTCGATTTGTTTTTTTTTGTAAAAGAGCTGATCGAATGTACGATAAGATACATAGGAAAATTAAAAAAGGACACGACGGGATTATATAACGATGCCCACAGGTCTTTTAATGTGTAGTTCCAGTAGCATATTTGTTAACACACATTTCCATTGGTTATATACATATACCAGGCTGGCAGCTCGGTTATACTGTATTTCTGCACTGACCCTGTTTATTCATATTCTAATTACGAGGATACAAACGAGCCACCATACCAGTTGCATCTTTATTCTTTTTTTCACTCTTTCGAGCCATTTCTGCACTCAAATGTGTCATCGGAACACGTTTTGGCAGAATAAAAGAGCGAGATATCGCCTGCAGAAATTAGAGGATCCGTTTGACGTCTCATCCTTTGAATTTGATGCCAAAATAGTGAGTCATTTGTTGATGACGCAGTGTGGATGTTTACTGCAACATCTGCTTTGACAGTTTTGATGATCAAGCAGTTTTCATCTGTGATGAATAGTCCACTGAATATAAGGCCTCTATCCAAGATAAAAACATCTAAAACAAAGTATTTTGAAGAAACAACTAAATTATTTCCATCTTTAAATTAATCTTGCATAGAGCGGATTATAAAAGAACCACCTGACGCCAACGCAGTGTAAATTGATTTAAGATCACAAAAAAAAAAAAAAAAAAAAAAAAAAAAATTTAAATCTTACGAAAGCAAATACACTTCTATTTTTACATTGCTGGTACTTGCCACTCGAAGGAGGGAGAGCGTGGCCCGAAATCAGCTTGAAAAAAATATGTGCACTATTTCGAATGGTCTTTTTTATCAATCCACTCCTTTATTTATTTATCCATTTATTTATTTATTTATTTATTTATTTATTTATTTATTTATTTATTTATTTTTGAATCGTATGACGTGAAATGAAAAGAGGGTGCGTGTCGAGAGTTTGCCTCTTTATTTTTTATTTAAGTATTTGTTTGTTTGTCCTTTTATTCATTTCTTTATTCATTTCGAACTAACTACCAGATGTCAATGTCTCAATTTGCCACAGATGAAGAGAGATCTGCTTAAAGGTGTCGCAAGATTTCTTGCCTCCAGGTCCGCTCTCTCGTCAAGCTTATAATTATTACCGCGATACATATCTGCGCCACGCTGTTTTTACTACAGCATTTGAACATAACATGTATAAGCCTCGAAGAGGTGAGATCAGATAGTGAACCCAGAAGGAGCGTCCTCATTAGCATACCGCCCTTGATTAAGATAGCGCGATCTAACTGTCCACTTGGACGCTGGCCGTGTCATTAACTCTCAATACCAGCCAGTGGGAATTTTGGTCCCGAAACTGGAATTTCAACTATGATGGGTAAAATGATAGATATCATTTCCTGATTCGTGTTTATATAAACGGCGCTTTCGATTAAAAAATGTTATAAGGGTTATTATAGGTTAAATAGTGAGTTATGTATTACCTATATTTGTTTATGTGACATCATTGATACGTGCTTGTCCCGCCTAGGGGTATGTTGTATTTTATTGCTGCCAATGATATTAAAATAAAAGGCATTTACCGAAAACTGTGAGTATATAGTACTGCGCCAAACCTTACTAACTAAATAAACACGTTGCAATCATTGCTTTTGTCTCTGCTCCTTCTTTTCTCTCTCTCTCTCTCTCTCTCTCTCTCTCTCTCTCTCTCTCTCTCTGGATCCTCCCCTGTCCACTAACTATTACCAGGGATAGAATTGCACATTTCGCGCAATAGGCACGTGGTCATTTATATTGTCATTGAGCGGTGTCACAAATAACTGCTCGGTATAAATACACGAGGCAGGCGCACAAAAATGGCGACTCCCTTCCGTTTCAGATATTTGCCTTGGATCATTTTTCACTATTTCTGGAAAATCTCTAGTACGGTCTGGATTTTGGAAATTTAAAATTTACATGATGAAGGATGACGACAATAAACATTTGACGAAAAAGACGATATAGGCTATGTACCGATTGTTATCTTAATTAGTTTATAAATTTATGGTGAAAACAGTGGATATTTTAGGACAGTAATGTTTGTTGCAATAATATGACTAACAGTATATACGTATTGCCAACTGGAGACATTCATGCAGATTTGGTTTTAACTTTTTCCACCAAAAACAAATCGTGTGTGAAATCTGTGAGCCTGTATGCGTATTTACTGTAATACAGCCACAGACAAAAAATAGTTATGAACATGGCATGTGAACCCTTGTTTTGCGTAGATCTAGTTTTTCGACTTGAAGTTTTATTTTCAAGCTACATTTTGTATCTCATTCTATCCAAAGGCTCTCCTCGACTGCCGTACGCGGGCACATGGGAGTGACCAAGCTGGCCGCGGGCCTCACTCTGGAGCAGGGCCTCGGGATGGAGATCGTGACGTCATTCCTGCTGGTGTTCACTCTGTTTTCAGCCTCGGAGTCATCAAGGAGTGACTCTCTCAGCTCCAGTGTTGCCATGGGAGCTGTTGTGACAATGATGCATTTAGCCACGGTATGGGTAACTTCTAGCGCTGTTTGTTCGTCTGAAATGATATAATTGAAGAAATATTTACTCAGCAAGCGATTTTCTCCTTCTGATTTCTCTTTCTATCCCTCTCCCATTCTCTCTCTCTCTCTTTCTCTCTCTCTCTCCATATATAATATCAAAGAGGTATAACAATCTGTTATAATTCCTTGATAATATCCATTTAACGTCTCTCATGTTCTTCTAGGTTCAGTTCACTGGCTGTGGCATAAATCCCGCGAGATCTCTCGGTCCTTCTTTCATCACGAACTACTGGGAAAACCACTGGGTGAGTCAAGTTCAGTTTGTTTCAAAGGCTCGTAATTAATGGCACAAAGTGAAATGAAAATATGCCTCTATCTCTTATCGTGTCTCACCTGAATAAATGCTGGCCGTTATCACTGAAAACAAAATGCAATCTAGATCTGTCTCACCTACCGCATTATTAATTCAACCTCATTTCTACATTTTTTCTCTAATATGCTCTACCAGTTTTGGCAACGTTTATTTATTTCTTTTTTCGGCAGATTTATTGGTTGGGACCTTGCCTCGGGGGGATCGTGGCGGGAATCCTATACAAATACATATTTGACCCCCGCAAGACGGCGCCACGGAGGTCCAGTGGGGTACAGGAATCTCAGGATTCCGATGACGGTAAGATGCACTGTTTCTTTAATGTAAAGGAGGCGAATCTAGTTCATGTAAAGAGACTTTTATGACTGATATGTGTCAGTAGTGTGCAAACAAGTACAATTTCCCAAACGAGACTCGGTATTTCGCTTGCTCTCTTTCAGTTGAAGAGATATGCCCATGGAAACGAACCAAAAGGAGTTTTCAAAATCTGGTCTAGAAAATGCAGTTGCCGTTACATAATGAAAATGGCATGACTCACTCATTTGCCGTGTTATTCTTATTATTCTGCATTCATTTCTATTGCTTCCAGGTACGTTTAACTATAAACGCTGCAAGTTCAGAGACTCCAACAGTTCTAAAAAATCGCCAAAGTTTAGCAGTCGTAGCGGAAGCAATTTGAAGAGTAGTCCCTCACGCGCCAGTACACTCGCTTACAAGCAGCCATATGTGGCACAAGGTGCGGACAACCGCGCGTATAATGTCGACACTGACGTCTATGACTATGAAAAAGCATTTGAACACATTCCATTGGATTACTCCACACCAGTGTCAAGGTCACAAGAAATGAAACTGTTTGATGTTGCCACTGGTGGATTTTCAGGTTCAAAATTTTAAAGACAAAATATATAGAAAAATAGAAATAGATGCGGGAGTTGGTTTATTTGCCCTTATTAATGGGTTTGCGACAGACCGTCAGAATAGCTTTAACGGGGCATATTCTTCAGGAAATATGCCCAACTAATGATATCTGTATTAAAATACACAAATAGGAAGCCCATTTTGTAAATTTTGAGCTTGAAAAAAAAAGCCCTTTCTCTTGGTCTGGAAGTTAATGAGCTACGTGATCACGTGGTCCGGTAACGACATACATGAAACCGGAGGAGAGAGCCAGTTTGCTAAACTGTCAAAGTGAGCAGCCATTCCAAACTACTGATAACAATTAATACCCATTCACCTCTCTCACCCGAGGGGTTTTTATCCTCCTAGAGCCATGTGAGGCCAGGCTCCTGTCTATTCAAATATTAAACTAGCATTTAATTACGGTTATCCGAACTAGTATAAAATAATGCATTTGAATGACGTTTTTTGCGTAAAGTTTTGCGAAAATATAAAAAAAAATTGCCTATAGTACTTGAGTTTCAAATTATAAATCTGTTGGTTGAAATACCCTTTAGAAACAAATAAATTATTTCTCAAAGTATTCAACACTTTATTTCCTGTAGCGACTTAGGATTACGAACCATTTTATTAGGGATATTCCCAATCTTTTATTTCTGCTCTTATATTACTGCTCCTTTTAGAGTTTTTCTTAAACCATGTTTTCCTCCTCGGAAGTGATGCCTGGGCATGCGCATGCTTCAAGATACTCTAAGAGCGGAGCGATCTCTTAAATATATGAATATTTACGACCATATTTGAAATCACTTGTTTAAATATCAATATTAAACGTATGTAAAAATACGAAAAAAATGATAAAGCCCACCAAGAATCTGACAGGATGAGTTACATGTCAATACCTGGCTTGGGGAGTGCGGCGGTGCGTAATTAACAAGTTTAATTGTAAACGAGCTCTTCGCAACTGCCAGGCATTTAAATTGCAGCAGTTAGTAAGCTTGTCAACTGATGATTGTCAGTTTAGAACACTGTCGGCTTTGATGTGATCTAAACCACTCGAGGCGACCATAGTCTCTACTCTCATCTATTGCCACCGAAGTTGGTAAGAAAGTCATAGAACACCGTCAGAGAAAAAGTAAGAAGATTGTCAACGAATGTCAGCTCCTTTGCTGCTTTTTAGTGCATCCCACGGCAACACACTGAGGCATAACGAAAATTACCCAAATTCAGCATAACCTTCTCTTACTTCACTGTATACAGTATGTACAGCTCAGCTGAAGCAAAGACTCCGGGCTTGTATGTCGTCACAGTACCACGTGACCCAGATATGTCTCTTTATTTTGCATATTGAGGTGAGGCTTTCTAAAACGTTTTTGTTTTCTACTTATAGATTGTTTTTATACTATTTATAGGGTGGTAATCGATTCAAACATATCTCTAGTGTACAGATTGAGTGCTGGATCTACAAAATTCTGGGAATGGAGTTTAGTGTGTCACAAACCCATTAATTGTTATCAATGTACAAAAGTGTAAATATAACTCAAATCAAGCATATCTTCATGGCATACACAGAAAATGGCCAAAGTTGGTCCTATTCAATGCGATATAGAACACCGAACGTAGCAGTGGGCAGGTCTCACCGACGACTTATCCAACAAACAGACACATTCTTAAACGGACACATTCTTATTTTTGAAACTCTAAGGAAGTTAAACTTGTGACACAATGTATCTTTGGTTGCATTGCTGCATTCACAACATCGCTCTAACTAGTTCGAGGATCAAATATGACCGACCCGCTTGAGTGCTTTTTTCGAAATTCCCTGCAGGGAATCCACTGGGATAAGACGGCAAGCTTTCAAGCTTTGGCACTTTTCAGTGGCTCACCCTATTGGTGAATCGTATTATAAACTAACACAACAAACACACCCCCAGCTGATGGAAATGGCTGTTTACAGCTCATATGAATCACAATTTTGTCATATATGACAAATATTAATTTAAATATACACGGTCGTTTTTTAAACAGCGAGCATTCAAAAGCGACATTTGGATATAAGCATTCGATTGAATGCGTAGCAAGAGACGCGTCTCTGACGTCTCAGTAAATAAAACACTGTCAATAAAGTCTATTCTACATTAAACTAGCGTTTGGGTTTAACGCTTTTTGGTAGATCTTGTTTTATATGCCCGAAATTCCATTTCATCCTATTCATTAACGTACGCAATTATTTTCGCTTTAAGTGTCGATATATTTGTACTAAAATAATGCTGCTTGAATATCCGCGACGAGACCAGAAATAAACTATAACACTGCCATCTAAAAGAGAGAGAGAGAGAGAGAGAGAGAGAGAGAGAGACTTATCAAACTAGGTGGCTTAAATAGACGTCAAACCAGCCAAAACGTCTATTAACAGAGGTATTTAAACAGTTAAAGGGAGTTTTTGGCTATTACCGTGATTTTCGTTCCATTTCAACACCCTTTCACCAGCTATAGGGTCCCCATAAAACCTCCAAAACCGATTAGCTTTGCAATCAGGGTTTGTAATTTGTGTACAATCAATGAGAGGTAACGCAATTTAGGAGTGTTAATTCAATTTATTTTCAACTTTAAGATTAAATGTCGCCAATGGTCAGCCATATCATTGTCCCTGGTGGATTGAACTGTTGCGCTCGCTGCGTGAAATCACTACCTCAGGAAAGACTTGAAATGTAAACCGTGAATTATTGTATTGTACAAGGCATCATCGAGCTGCATGTGGCAGTCACGAATCCTGTGAAAGAGGAATTTTTAATTATGTTTTGAGATGAGGCGTATCTGTCTTATATAGGGACAGCGCGTGACGTCTTGACAGAGCATGTTGACCCGACCATGAGGATAGGGAATACCCCCCCCCCCCCCACACCCGTTTTCCCTACCCTCGACTATGGACAAACTTCCGTTATTATGTCCAATACCCGACTGAGCAACAAGAAAGTGCCTAGGAATCAGCGAGGTTTGCCCGGTACTATCTCACAAGATGCACCACTATTCAACGAGAAAAATGGCTGAGAAATCTGCTTTGTTTGCATATGGTGAAGGCCTACGATGCAAGCTACCAGACTGTTCGTTGTCTGCCCGTGGTACTCATCTAGACTCCGATTGAAATAAAAATAGGAGACTTGACAAGAAGGAAAAAAAGGGCTAACATTAAACTCAGATTTCTCCAAAATTTTTTTTCCAAAAATTTCTGTCCTCCTAGTCTCGAGCAGTCCGTACGTGTCCAAATGCAATTAATAATAATAATAATAATAATAATAATAATAATAATAATAATACAGATCAACTCCTCGTTTGTAATTGTTGGCTACATGCCTCCGTATGATAACATCAATAACGTGTGTCAGTTTCTTCACCCACGATGTATTAGCTTTTAAAAATCACTTCTGTAAAATGGATTTAACATATCGCTGCCTACCCCATGCTAACTTAATTATCCATTTTAGCGTGTCAGTTTAACGTAAAAACAGAAGCTTACGTGCAAATCAGAAACAAATGGAGTTTTGTAAAGCTTAATGGCAGTAATTCCGTTGTATTGTTCCTCTAAAAAAGGGCGGAGAATAAGTCAGTTGTATAAATGAGCTATATACAGCCCATTGGTTGTATGTAGAGGACGATTTGGTCTTTTCCAAGGCGCCAGACTGTCGTCACGATTCCATTTTCTACCGGACAACACACTTAAGCCATTTCTATTTGAACGTAATCACTCTTCATTGAGTGTGCTTAAGAAACGCATTAAGCCAGGGACTTGATTGGGTAGGCGTCCTCTAAAATCAGTCGAGCAGCTTATAGAAATCTTATGAAGTATTGTCAAAAGTCGTTAAGAATTCTTTAAGACCTTTTGAAAAGGGCATATATCAATAATGGCTGACTGATAGAAGTTTTTTTATCATAACGGAACGTTCCCCTCGGAATCTTATCCCGGGTATTGACTTAATTCAAGGCATAGAAAATAACATCGATATGTACTGAAAAGTGTTGACTATAGTTATTTCAATGGTAAACAGCACTTGCGCGTGCATTCATATACTTTAATTACCTTGTTGGAGGTAATCTGAGAATCTAACAGTTGACGTAGATCGGGTCTTATGATACCCACGCAGCGGTGACGGCTTCGATCTTTTCGTTAATTTCAGTTCAAGATAGTGAATTGGTTTACATTGATATACCCAAATGTTTCTCTCCCTCCGCCCCCCCCCCCCCCCCTCTCTCTCAAACATGTTCATGTCATAATGCTGGAATGCCCCTGCACACCCATTGTTCATACAACCATAAAATATAGAGTTGTCCCGTTAGATCAATTTGTACGTTGTAACACACACGCACACGCTCACACGCACGCATAGACACAAACACACACACAAAGACAGACAGACACTGACACTCACACACACAATCATACACACGCACGCATAGACACAAACACACACGCAAGTACTCACACTCACACACAAAAACATTTATGCACATCCCTTCAAACATCCGCCCCCCCCCCCCCCCACCATCACACAAACACACTTAACACAAAGAAATGCTCCATACTCTTACATTTTACTTTAATACGGGTCAATAAGATCTGATATCAAATATGGCACTTAATTGGACTCCGGCGAAATTGCACTGAATTAAGACGCTTAATCGACGGCAACGATCTGCTTGGGATCACTTTAAAAGATCCATGTGCCGTGCAGTTGACAGTGATCTAACTGTTGGCTGTATTCTTGGAAATCATGAAAGAATTACCAGGAATAGTTTGAGTTGTATTTCAAGATATACACATTTATGCCCAAAGTTAAAGATAAATTGTTTGACATTTCAAATAGCTATACTTTGTAGATTTGTGTGTTGTCCGTGTTTTAGATATAGGGTCGTAACAAGTATATAATATTCGTTAATGTTTTCCAATCGAGAAAAGCATGTAAGACAAGCTGATTAAAGCAGCATAAGTGTGAGCTTTTTCAAATTTATCTAACAAGAGGAAATTATTCTGCTTTCAAGATTGCGCTTGTATTTTCCTTGGCTTTTGCCATTTATACTTTATATAGTGATTCGGACAAAAAACGATGTTTGTCACCAATTCGTGTAATAAATCTTAATAGATTTAAATAAAGGAATTGTAGCTAATAACCGACGTCAAATTGGCTAATAGAGGAAATAAAAAAATACGCGGCACTTAGTGGCACTTATTTTATTACCAAAACTTACTGAAAAGATATAATGGAAAAGTTAAGTAAAACAATAATTATTCAAAAAAGAAAAACTGCATGACAGTAATATTGATAATTGATCTACTGGAACCCTTCTTCTACGCAATCTAAGTAGTAAGTGTAATAGCGAACCCTCTAACATGCTCATAGACGCATGATCGTATTTCCCCATGTAATTTTTATCTCATGAAGTTTTAGTTCCGTTCAGGCCCGTAGCCCGGGGAAGGGGGGGAGGTGAGAGAACCCCCTTTTAGCTGGAAAAATGTCCACTCTTGCTAAATTTGATCTAGGTTAGCTAAGGTTTCATGACAAAAGGTCCACATTTTCAGAAAGAAATCCCCCTTTTGCTATTGCCGGCACGGGTCTGGAACTTCCGTTAAATAACAAAACAAACCGTTCACAAATATCGCCGAGCTGCTGCAATGGCAGGCTAGGTTTTTGAAAAGGTATCTGTTATTTTAGGATGAGTGCTAATAACTTAGGAAACTAAGGTATATGTATTTATTACTCACAAATACAGTTGTACTGCACATACAGGATACTTACATAAATATCAAATATGTTTGCCCATTTAGCAACAAAAATACTCCTAGCAGCCAATTAAGTCAACGTTTCTCTCAAGAATTCATCGCTTTCTCATTTCCCACTGCGGGAAGAAGAGGATTTCTGCTGCGCGAGGTGTCATCTCTCTTTGATTTGGCTAAGCAGTTTAATTGGTAAAACGAGACAAACATGGCGGCAAACTGTGAACCTCCGGTGCGTTCTTGTGTTTGAAGTATTTTCGTCCAGTTTTAACTTTACGCACTGTGGACTGGTTCAAGAGTGTTCACGATCAAACAAATTGTTGATGTGCCCTCATGTACTGCAAAACCTCACTGCATTCCCCACAGAATAACTATTCCGTCGAGTTACTTTATTGGCTTATCCGCACCAGTTTTGGCAATGTCAGATCCATAAGTGGGGATAGCTTGCACGTGGCCCACTCTTAGCTTATCAGGGAATCCCTTGTCTTCCCCGTCTCCTCCTCCCTCCTCTCCCCACTCCCCTACCCCAAACAGGACGCCAGACAAAACCAAACGCTTTCCCATACCAGTATACTGTCTTTCATAGTACTGTATATCATAAAATAATATCGAAACGAGGTAGTTTTATCTTTGCCTCTTTCCCCCCCTCCTCCCGATTGAAAAATCCTGGGTTCGCCAGTGCAAGAGGGCGTCCGAGGACCCAGGGAAACGTTCCCGTTTAAAACCCAAATACTTGAAATTTTAACGACCATTTCCTGGTTTCGCTTGAAATCATGTTGCGCTCGAATCAATATTAGAGTTGTGGCGTAGATCCAATAGCGGTCCTCTCAACACGGCATTATAGTCACTTACTTGGACGTTAATGTGAAACCTTTGCCTCCGTTTAGCGTCTGTTTTCAACTCTAAATTGCAGCAGAAAAGACTATTTATCAGACGCCGGGGTTGAAACACATATAACAAATAAATATATAGATAAAAGAAAAATAAGTGTGAAGATGGAAAACATGTTTGTAGATCTAAATATCAGGACAAGCAGACTGATGGATGGGAATGTAAAGACAGACACATGGCTTACTTATTGCATATGATTTTGACGTACTGGTAACTGGTATATTGGCAAAAAATTTGATTGAGCGAAGATTGGTAAGACTCTTTAAAGACCTAAGACCTTGCACTTAAGAGGCCATTAAGAAGCTTAATAATCGTCCTTTGTAAAAAGTCCATGCCACAGAGTGCTGGAGGTGTCACGTGGGGTTGAGCAGAGAACAAAGAACACGCTGCAGTCGAAAGGAATCACATTTCAATGCAAAATCTATCTTATGAAAAAGAGACATTTAACCACATTAATCATCTCCATTTCTCACTTCCTCTATCTTTGCTTTTTGTTTGTTAACCCGAAGTGACATTTTGAGATGGGATCCAAACATGCTGAAAACCTGCTTTGACGCACAGATAAATTATCAATCATTTGGTACCTCTCCACCAATTTGCTTACACAATTAAAACGTTAACCTGCTTACGGGAGCGTTAGCGTGCCCTGCCCTAGGCCTCTAACAAAGCGATTAACCCGTATTAGTGACAGATCGAACCTTCCCAGCGGACAGATTCCAGTGCTTCATCTTCAATATTTAATTTTTTGATGAATTTATTTAGCTGACTTAAATAGAATTTAGAACAATTTTGATGTTATCCATAATGTTATAATGTATATGAAATGTGACGTGAACTGATTAAGACAGACGTCTTGACGTTAGGGAATAACTACCGATCAAGCCAGTATATATTCGGCGGCTTTCTTCATCCAGCTATCGCCAGTAATTTTTTAGCACAGGCTCAGTCTCCGTTTCCTGCTTGAGGAGTTTAGTTTGGAGGTGTTCGAATCAACCTAGAACGCTTATACACATTTAAGAAATGGTGATCGATGGCTTTTGATCGACACCACAGCCGTTCATTCTGGCGTTATAAAGGTGTGCTAGGTCTGGCGTGACAACTCACCAAACTACCAGAGTTAGGTCCTATCGAGTATCTTTTTTTCTACAAAACACTTCCTACTAAACAAGTACTGGACATTTTATAGCGCCCATTGAGTGGAGGGTATATAATCTCGAAGCACTGCATATATAGACGACGCGAAAGCCTTACATTCATAGTCTATTGAACGAATAGTGTAAGGAACGTGAGAGGGAGCTCTGCCACTTTATTATGGTAACAAAAAGAAAGTCTTCATGTGACCTGGATCGTCTCGCGGAATACCAACTTATAATTATCCAATTGAATCGCTTTCGTCATTCATGGGTGGATTGTCTTCTCGTTAAACAGACACTGACGCTGTGGGCGCATCACCAATTCACGGCGCCGTCTTACCTGGACTTGTCACTGCGCGCTGTAACATAGGTTATCCTCTCCGGGACGCAGCTATTCCCTTTGTGCGGGCAACGATGCGTGTAACTCTGAAGTCGAATTTCCCAAAAATGCCAGCGTGTTTTAGGTGAGTAAAGGTATTCTGTTAACACTATAACCAAGGTATTTTTTAATGAAAGTCTCCGTGGTTTATACGTACACGTTTTTTAAAGCAATTCTGTGGTCGACGTAATGGGTGATAAATGTACATTTTGAAAGAATTTACGAGATAACGTCTTTTATTGATGGTGAAAATTTAGTCTTCTTTCTGAAACCCCCTTTTTTCATTTTTCTCCTGCGACTTGAACCGTTGCTTTGCGTACATTTCACCAAACTGGAGTATTATCGGCTACTCAGAATTTTTTTTACAATTTAAGGAGCAGAAGCGTTGTCTGCGTCTTACTTTTCAATCAAATTAGCTTCACGTGTATCTTTCCAAATAATGTACAATCAGTTTTTAACACTGAATACATATTGAAAATGCGTATTTATACATATTGCTGGCTTGTTGGAAACAATGAATACTATGGCACCAGGAAATTGGTATATCGATGATATGGTGAAACATTGAGTGAAATGCGCCTTAATGCGAAGTGTTGGCGGTGCCCACGATGCTTAACCAAGCGTCCACTGCAGCGGCGACCGAAGCCTTTTTGCATCTCGTTTGAGAAGTGTACACATTTATTTTGAGTGTACGTAGCTCAGAGAAATTATCATTAAACACATATACATGTGCGCTATCGTCACAATGAGTGTGTGGCAAAAATAACGAATGATAAATTCTCATCGCGTGGCATCAAAAGATACTGTACTTTTCTTTATTCGTTTCTTTATTAGCGTCATTATCTATTAGAAGCCATATTAATTATAAGGCCTGAGTTGAAGTTATTAAAAAGACAAAAACATGATGGAAACACAGGAAAACGTTTTTTTTTCGCCTTTATCTGAAAGATTTTGATAATCACGAAAAAACTTTCAAGATAAAAAGTATAAAGGAATCGCTTTTCTTTTTAAGGTTGTATTTTCAAATCATATATCAATACCTTCCAAACAATATTACATATGGTGTCATCATATCTAACGTGCCTTTGTGAAAACACTGCCCACTGTTTACAAATAATTTGTTACTCCCGATACTGTACTTTTTGAAAGTAATTAAAACAATTTTCCAACTTAAACGTGATTATAGTCGTTATTTTGTTTTGTCGCTCA
Source organism: Lingula anatina (assembly GCF_051362555.1). Taxonomy (NCBI): domain Eukaryota; kingdom Metazoa; phylum Brachiopoda; class Lingulata; order Lingulida; family Lingulidae; genus Lingula; species Lingula anatina. Next base: position 11,172,024 of record NC_141774.1, on the reverse strand, counting down.
AATGCCACATAAGTGAACGCAAAAAGAGTATTATAAATGTGCCAAAAAAGCATTTATTTCGTAAATCCCGTCCTCCTTATATTTTTTCGATATCAGATGCACTAAGAACCGTTCCTATTTTTACTACAGTAATTACAGCCCAATAACACAGGGAGTAATACCACGGATATTAGGGGCAGTCGTAATGTGAACCTATAGACCGTAAATGTCATCTTCATAAGAAAAATCGAATCATATTCTCTACTTATCTCATCTCATAAACGGCGTCATTTATTATAATTTAGCTTGATTGCAGATAGGGAGGATCTATCAAACCTACGAGGAATAGATACAGAAGAAGAAAAAAAAGCCCCGTAAGAATAGTAGTTACTCTCAAGACACGAAGGTTAGAATTAAGACATGTTTCAGCTTATTTATTTATGTATTATTTTGCTGCCAAGGCCCACTAATTGCCATCACATTTCAAACATCAGTTCCAGATATTTTTTGTTTAAAAAGCCTGTTCACTGCCAACTACCATGATAAAAAGATCTGAGGCACAGCTAAAACCGATCCACGCACCGACTTAGGTGTTGTAAAAACATTGGCATCTTTTACAAGTTCAAAAGAAAACTAATCTAATACCGGTCCGATACCTAGGAGGAAAGCGGGTGTCGTTTGCCAGGGTTGTAGTAGATCTGTCCTTCATCGGTGTACAGTCGAGCTATTAGCTTTCTCAAGATGTCTGTTGGAACGGGGGCGTACACAAAAGAAACGGAATGAGATACAAAAAATCTCTTTTGGCGTGTTACCTCTTAAAATTCCGTGCACTTAGAGATGCCAGATAAAAGCAACAGTTCCACACTGATAATTAAGCATAAAGTGTCGTGTGATATTAAGCGTGTAAAACAGACATGTCAGAATTTATTGGCTTCTGTCTTGAAATGAAATGGGTTCGGGGATTCGCCGGGAACGGTAATAAAACAACGTCTCATGAAAAACTGCAATTAATTGAGCAACCAAGCACGAGTGCGTTTCCTCCCGCAGACAGCAGAGAACAGAAGGGAGCCATTCATTATCCATCGGAGTACACCGAATCTCAACCGAGCTTGATGAAAAATGATTTTCCAATACCCAGTGCGTCCATTGGAGAGCGCGTTTTGTACTAATAGCGATGCTTTCGCATTTTGTCTATTTTCAAGTCCCTTGTGCATGCATTGAATTGTTCATTTAAATTTGAATGGTATTGACATTTTAGACTGTAGCTCTGACAACAGAACACTGGTTAGCATTGTGGTCTCGTTAGTCTCTTGTCTACTTCATGCCAAAGTTTGGGTATAAATTGCGAAGTAATGCACTGTTAAATCTGATAAATAGACTGCATTTAGACAGCGTTATGTGGACCACCTAACTAAATATAAAATCAATTAATCAATCAATCAATCAGTCAACACCCGGGGCTGTCTATCATTCCGTGATGGAGGCCCCGCTCCATGATTTGTCTCCACGGGTATCTGTCCTTGGCTTTGCTTGGCCAGGTGGGTCCAAGACGGCGGTGGAGGTTGTCTCTTGATCTGGTCTTTGGTAGGCCCCGCTGTCTTGCCTATATATGCAATATAATACAACGTTATACAGAATTATAAGCCTTACTTAGACAAATCTTCTGCTTTATGTTCAGAGAATCTTTCTCGGGCTAAGATAAACACGTGAAATACCATACTCAAATGATGGCTGTGTATTTCCTCATGCTTTATTCAAATTACGTTCTGTTAAACGCATTTTCAGCTTGGTTACATGTACGACTTCTAGATATACGTGGATAGCCGGCTACTGGTCTTAGATTGCTAAATCAACCAAACGTCTGCCGTTGCTAAATTGCAAATTGTACGGTAAGCAGAATTCAGGAACAATATCAGAAATTGTGTCACAATTTTAATCGGCATTGATCAATCGTTGACTTTTTTCCATCTTGACTAGGTTGTAATCAAACAGATCTCCAAACTACCTGTAAATGATGGCCTTTGTTGACATTTATGGACTAGGAAAGGCAAGGGTTTGGTAAGAGTGTGAATTTGCGATTGACCCCAAGAAAAACCTAAATATTGCAGTCTTTATGTTAAAAATCACCCTTGCAGTGTATTGGACATTTCCTCCGATGTACAATTTAGCTGCTTTTGCCGTTTAAACTCCATATGTAAAAAAAAAAAAAAAAAAAAAAAAAAAAAAAAAACATTTATGACGGGTATGCTTCTGTGTAGTCTTTTCATAATTATCATGTTAAAACTTATCACTTTCTACACAAAATTGAAACTACATACCTTTTAATGAAGACATGTGAGGTATAAAGCTTATATTTTGTGTAGAGAGTGATAAGTTAAAATCAATGATCATTAAATATAAATTTCCCTTATGGACCATTTGAACATTCATGGTAATTGTCGCGAGTGGAAACCTGGCGCTGTGCTCCTGGCGAGTGAAACACGTGTATAATGGAGCTGAAAGAAATTTCCAGTAAACACGGCAAAATGCTTTCGATCAATCATTCTAACGGACGCTGCATTTGAAGGTATCTAATCTTTGAGAAAATGTTGTTTTTACTTTCATTACCTCGTTTATGTCGGTGGCGAACGTCCATCTTCTGTAAGTTTTATACATAGAGTGGAATAAACCTACTGTATCTTTACACAGGATTAGAAAAAGATAAAACCGTGATTATTGATCTCAAATATACCATAATAAGATGATAATAACTAGATGGAAAATGTGTGATGTTGGTGATACACGGATGCGGATTATATAACAATCCGATGAAATAAAGTTTAGTTATAAGGTCAATGGTAGAATTATAAAGTAGAAAAAGCGAAAGTGAAAGTACATGTACCATAAAGCCACTGTTGTGGAAATAACGTCAAAAGAGTGCAGTTGTTCGATGGTGGACAAACACCTAAACCGGTTCAATTGGTTCGATATGACATTTTTTTCTCATCTGACACCCACGAAACATTTAGAGCGAGCCAAAAACATGCTTGTTTTTAATTTCTGCAATTGCATTTAGTTGGAAGTGATTCATGACTGTGGTAATTGTCATCACCGATATATTGCCCATTTTCACATGGAACCAAATAGAAGGAGCATGCGACAGTACATGTAACATAACTGCATTGAGCTAAGTGACGAAAAATACCAACATGGTCATATTTGTCAATATGAACGCAGCATATCATCGACGAACACAGAGCTATAGACATGAAACTAGGCAGAGACATTACTTTTAATTTCCCGCCTCTGAAATGACATAGTGTCACATTAAATACATGATTAATTTGTCTTGATCTAATACATGATTGATAGTCTTTTCCTACAAATAGAGGAGCATATTGTAGTTTGTGTCGATTGTTTACAGTTGAAATTTACGCAATCAATGCATGTTAGATATTTAAGATCATTATTATTATTATTATTATTATTATTATTATTATTATTATTATTATTATTATATGTTGGGTGACAGCCATATGGGAAATCACTAATTTAGAGCTAAAGGCAATGAAATTATGACACCAACTCACCATTTATCCTAATGATTTGTTAACAGCTAAAATAACGTCCTAATATAGCGCTGGCGTCCCAAATCGTTATAATCGACACGCAGTGGTGAAAGAAGAAGCCGATTGTAATTCGTCTGCAAATTTTAATTGGATATGCTCGAGCTCACTTCAAGATAACTGAATCCAGATAGAAACGCTGCCCCCGTTATTCCTAAAGGGTAATTGGTGGTGATCGATCCCGTAAAGGTACAGCCATTTAACGCACGTGTTGACGCACACAGCATTACAGAATGGTAAAATAAGCGAGCAGTTTTTTTTATTAAGACCTAAATTTTTACCTGCGGCCAAACAGGCTTATAAGTTGTAGATTAGTTCTTTTTTAACTTCTTTTTTTCTGTTTTGCAATAGAACAACTTCCACTGCGGGTTCAGTGAAGTCCGGAACTTATGATTGTTGTACAGACAAATAAGTATTGGACATTATTTCAACTTAAATAATAAACAGACGTGAAATTGTCCTCGTGTCAGTATACTACAGAGCTTAAGTGTCGTAAAACGGGATGTACTTGCCGTGGGATTGCCGTGCATCTTACACACGATATCGGTGCCTTTGACTTTGTGTGTGCGTGTCTGTGAGCGCTCGTGCGCGCGTGAGTGTGTGCAGTGATAATTATTACTTTATTAAAGAACATTGCGGGGTGCCTATTTAATGCCACCTCACAACATGCGTTTGCTAGATGAAATATCTGCAGGAATTAAGCACCGGGCTGCCGTAAACATGCCAGTCATAAACAGCAATATTATTTGCCCCAACACAAGTTCCTTGACAAGAAATATGTGTTTGCGCCTAATAACGAACGCACTTAATCCGGTGACATTTTCTTGTATGCCCCCTCGAATACATGAATAAATACATTAAGGATTGCGACATTGTAACTTGAGCAAGATGAAATGCACAGTGTCATAACAGCTCGTAAAAAGAAGAAGTGCATTTGGTAAGAAGACATACAGAATGAAGTAACGTAACATACTCTAGTACATGTAGATCTATTAACAAGTAACTGTACGCAGTGGTGTACCACACGCTGTGTGTTAGGCCCCACCCTTGTTTTATAAGAATAGTAACACTAGGCCACAGGTGAAACAATCATCGATTTATGGGTATATGCGGCATTCCCACAAACAGTTGGAACTTAATAATCTAATGACTTGTTATTTTTCATTTTTGTCTATGTGCTGATCCATCAGGGCAACTTAGGTCATCACACCGGAAACGAGACTGCCCACCTTTATTGTGATCAGTGCTGCCTTCTGACGGGAATCAATGGTGTGAGGTTAACAGAGAGCGTCTTCGTCTATAACCTGCCACTTTCTTTAATGAAGACCCTCCACTTGCAGCGAAGTACCCTGTCCTTTGAACTTTTTATTTCATTCCAGCGAGTGAAAAGAGCGTAATGTCGACAAAGCGGTGCACACCTGGAGTCCAAATACTTGCCTTTTACAGCCAGCGCCACCTAGAGAGAATAAGATTAACGTCTGTTCTCACATTTTGAAGCGAAAGCGATTGACTACTAAAAGGCTATCACGGAACGTTGCAGTAATTCATTGTTATCCACTGAGAGGAAATGGTGGGGAATTAAAGATAATAATAGGAAAAGAAAGAAATACGACTCTACTCAAACTTCTTTCGAGTGGATTCCGAGGAAAGAAGAAGAGTTAGATAGTCCATGTATTTTTGTCTCTGTATTCAAACTGAGGCTTAAATGTTCACGAAAAATGAAGATGTAATCATCACATTCTCTACACAGGTAGGGTGCGTCTCTTTTAGGTTACATTACACTCACTAGCATAAATTGAGTCTTTTCGCCGTTTTTGCTTTGGATGCGTTTATTAATGAAGGTTTTGGTTACGGCCTAGTAGAGGAGACAACAAATCGCGAGAAACGTGCAAAAGAACATGTCCTGTTGATATATTGAGTGATCAGTTTTTCCCCGGTTTGCACATTTACTTTGAAAAATGTATCCTATTACAGGAGAAATTTAGTCATTAAACCATTTCCAAAAAGCAGAATGCTAGTACAAATCCTAAATTGCCATTTACATTTAATTTACAGTTCCGCTGGAAGATGACATTCCTTGCCAGGTACTTAACCTTGCCGTTGCCTACAGCGGGGAAGTGAATCACCCTGCCAGCGCTGAAGTGATCTATCAGTTCCCTATTCCTCTGGCAAAATAAGATATTTGACTCTGTCCAATATATATTCCATTCAAGAACGATGAGGTTATAAGTCAAGTACAGTTTAAGGGAAATTTAATGGGCGTCCATTTGACTCTTGTATTCGGAGCAATTTGTTTACGCCAAGCCAAGGGATTCAATGAGAAATAAAAGGCTGCGCTGCGTTTCAATGACAAGAACGAGGAGTAAAAAATTTCGTAACTTACGTTTTTAAGTGAATTGTTATTGTCACGGATTTTTTAACAACCAGAAGCGCAAAGGGGAAAGGCAATTTTTTTTACTTTTTACATGTTAAATGTGGAGTACAGGACACCTAGGATATTAGCATACTTATCACAACAACAGCCGGATATTTCAATAATACTTCGACCACCCGACAAGTCTTGTTTTGCATATGCGTAAGTCCCCAGTACAGGACAATTGGCTCTGGCACCACCATTGGCACCACCACTCCAAACAACCAAATAGCCGTCAGCTAACAGGGTAACAGGCCAATGGATATCTTGAACTCTAGCAACCACACAGCGGACTTTCTGGCACCTGTTCATTGGAATACAACATTTGATAACGTTACGCTCATGAACGACACGAGCGAGTACCCTGAGTACGTTCCAAAAGGATTCCACACATTTGTGACGGTTCTGTACACCGTTGTCTTTCTCCTGGGTTTCTTTGGCAACAGCGTCGTTCTGGTGATCGTCTGCTGTAACAAACCAATGAGGGACACTACCAACATCTTAATAGCCAACCTCGCCGTGGCCGACCTGTGCTTCATCGTCGTATGTGTTCCATTCACGGGGGCCGCTTACAACATGGACCAGTGGCCGTTTGGAGATTTCTGGTGCCGGTTCACGTCCTTCGTCAACCACGTCTCTGCCTGGGCAAGCATCTATACCTTGGTCCTGATGGCGGTAGACCGGTACATCGCCATTGTCCATCCCCTGAGGTCACTGACCTTGCGGACCACGAGGCGCGTGCTCACTGTCATCGGGTTCACGTGGGTCACGTGCATTTTGGCGAACGTGCCGACGTACCAGCAGTATCACCTGTACTCATTTCTGCACCTGGGGAAGATTCACCAACGCTGTGTGGACCTTAACATACTTGTCGATAGGGAACGCGCGCAAGTGTTCTATCTGTGCTTCTTTATCTTCGCCTACGTGTTGCCTTTAACAGTGATATGCATCCTCTACAGCCTTGTGGTACGTCAGCTCCGTCTTAACGAAGCGGCTACGATCAGAACCAAAAGTTACGCCAACAACAAGTGCCAACAGCGTTCTAACTCGGACCGGGGAAAACGTCGCCTCACCATGCTCGTCGTCATAGTAACCCTCATGTTTGCCCTTTGCTGGCTTCCAGCTCAAATTATCTTCATCTTTAAAGCGGTCGGGACTATACCGTCCAGTGGCACCTCATACCAGGCTCTCCTCTTGGGGCAGATACTCTCCACCTGTTTGGCCTTCCTTAACAGTTGTGTTAATCCTATAGTGTATGCCTTCGTGTACGTTAAGTTCAGGGAGGCGCTGTTTAAGATACTGTGTTTCTGCAGGAAGGGAAAGAAGACGCGCTCAGCAGTTATGATGGAGGAAAATACGGCACGCACGGAACTCAGCACTAACTGTCGGTACTCCGAGATCAAAAGTGCCGACAATAACCTCCTCTGCGACTAAAAACTGTCGTTTCAAATGAATTAGTTAATCTTATTATTTATAAATTATTGTTTATCCATTTTGTGACCAGTAGATCGCATACAAGAACAAAGCTGACGGGGTTAAATTTTTGCAGGAAGACATACCGGGTATACCTGAAGTGTCACCCAGATTGGTGGTATCTTGGGATTAAAAACACTAGACTAAAACCAAGCGAGATTTCGACAGATTTGAGGAGAGTGCCAGGCTATCCTGCATAGGGCGGCAACGAATAAAAAGTGAAATAAACTTTTAGACTTGATGCTGAAAATAAATCCCACCTCAGGCGGATTCTAGCCTTGTATGACATCACGCAGCCTCGCTTTGGACTATCTCATGTGAATTCCATTGGGAAATCTGAGTTGATCGTGAGGTTTTAGGCAGTGACTGTACCAAGCGTGATACGTGCTGAGCGAAAGGGATGTACTGCGCGTTTTTGGGTACGTCTATGGAAGAGCCTATACGTACAGCGTACATAATCAATTTATATGACTTTGTGACTAAAATGCTGTCATCGGCGCCCTAGTTCGGCACGTGTGCGCCGTTTTGAGGCCTGTGTTCACTAACCACGTGAGCAGCAGGGTTACCGTATGTTTCATGTAAATTGTACCTGCTTCTTTTACTTATCAGTTTTAGAAATACATGAAGTTTGCTACCTTAAATCCGGCCATTTTCTCTCATATTACCCTGCGGCTTTGCCATAAAGACTTCCTACTAACTTTCAGCCACTGAAGTAAGTTGAATTGCTACCGTACAATTGACTGCAGCCAAGTGATGCAAATGCGGCGTAAGGATTTGTGAGATTCCAGGATATTGGTCGCTTGCTCCGATTTGAACGCTACCCATAACAAAACACCACCTGCTGTATATTAACACGCTTCGCTCGCACCAAAGAGCGATATCACTTTAATAAAACTGCGTAGATGTATGCTTTTACTTCAGAAACCAGCCTAGACTAACGGCCTTCATAGCTTTATAATAACCACAGAATGCCAAAAGGTATGAGTTCACATCATAATACATGTACCAGGCTCTTTTGGCAGAATTAATGTCTTCTTCACGCCAGGACCACAGTCGCAAATGAACTGAAGCCGACCAAAAGTTCATCTTTACTTGCATGATCATAACTCAGTTTTTTTTTTTGGTCGTTTAGGTATCATGTAAATCCTGTTTGGGCGGCGCAGGATGTTCTCGAACATGTCTTCAGAATAATAATTGACCTACGTGAGATCTACCCTGCTCTCTGCATTCAAAATTTCACTTATGCCCAGCCAGGTTTCTCAAATTATTTTTCTTTAAATTGTCATAATGACATTAGACCTTCAAAGTACACAGTGTTTTTGTTTTTCCAGTGGTGGTCATGTAAACAGAATTAGTTATTATTTAAAGTAATTTTTTAAAAGTGGTTTTAAACCATTAAATTAAAATTATCTTGCAACCAAGTTTATTCAAAGCATAGCAGAGTACCTTTGCAAGCCATGTGATTTAAGACAACTTTGCGGATGACTGATCTACCAACTCTAACCATAAAATTAAATTTATCTTGCAACCAAGTTTGAATTCATAGCATAGCAGGGTACCTCGGCAAACCATGTGATTTAAGTCAACTTTGCGGATGACTGATCTACCAACACTTGTTAACTGCATCTTCTAAATCTGTAGTAACTAATGTATGGCAGATCTGCCCGCTGTTGACGTGGTGTGCATGTGCTTTTCTTTTAAATAAATGGCCGTCGTGTTTTAATAGGCAGCATCTTTAAGTGTTTGAATTCTACGTCACCGTGGCCAAGTGTATGATCGGCCCAAGACATGGGAGACCCGTAGAGTACGGGTTTCGGGTGAAAAAATCCGCTTTGAATTAAACTTTGATCCAACTTTTATGTCATGTTTCAAGATGACTCATTTGTCACTAAGAAAATCTTCAAAAATGCTTGCTACGGGTCTATTTGTGCCGTGTACCTGTAATTATGGAACCAAGACTGTGCTGTATGTAGACGTGAATATGTTGACTTATTGTACATGAAGAAGACGGATCTTTAATAAACAAACAATAGAAACCTGTGCCTATCTATCTATCTATCTATCTATCTATCTATCTATCTATACGGCATTTAACTGAACTAGTTCTTCTTACAAGGCTTATTGAAGTATATGTTTCTTGCAATTTGCAAGGCCCCGCTCTCATTTGAGGCTATATTCCTGTGAGACGCACTGAATACTTAACCTTAGGAACTTAAAGTTGACACAATCAGCAAGACGACGCAATGGGCCCTTGATAAATGTGCTTTATAAATTGATACATGGATGCTTAGACGGATATTGGCTTCTACTTGTGTTACTAAAGCCTAGATTACATTTGCCATGCGAAGTCCGTACGGAGCTCGCATATAGCCCGTAAATCTCTTCGCGCAGCATCTGTGCAGAGGCAGACGTTGGCCGTATGAAATCGTACGGATACACGGCCTTCCTACGATTTCGTCAAGCTAAAACCTTTGACAATTTTTAAAACCGTTAGACCATACGTAGTTCAATGTTGCATTATCTAGGATTGCATCGCACAGTTCCCCTAAGGCATTGTGCGGTGAACTTACAGTGATCGTGATAAGGGTTGAACCTGCTGTTGGTCTCTTCCACCTTTGGTGGCTTAAGGAGACATAACAATGGTAAAGATGTATAAAACTTAGTTAATTGCACGAATTTGAAGATGTACGTTTCCTTACTTTGACTACATTGGTGCTTTAAATCGTAAAGGGCTGTAATGACAACGCGTTGGCCTTCACGGAAGCTACACGGAAGCGTGCGGAAACTGCACTGAGACTGAAAGGAATTTTCAATCGATGCCCGCTTTTTTTCTCTACCTGACTTCAAGGTGTTCACACGTGTTCACACGGTGTTCACACGTGATGTAAACGTACTCGCCGCAGCCCGTAGCTTCTTACGATGTCAAACAAAATCGTAAGGAACATAATTATGCTATTTCATTGCACGCCCCGCGTGGCAAGTGCAATCTAGGCTTAAGTTGTTTACTTGCTTGAGAGAGAGAAAGAAAGAGAGGGAAAGAGAGAGATAATAGTTTTTCATGACATAATTTTTCTTGTATTCAAACAGTACAAACTATTTATATTATGTGATTGTAACAATATTGAAAGAATGTAAATAAAATAAAAAAAATAAACAAATTGGGAAAACTTAAGTCTTCAAATGTTTTAGAACGGCACAAAAATTACACATTCAAGATAGATCTAAACATGGACTGCCTCCGGTTCAAATATTTTTTTTAAATCGAGTGCGGAACACGTCATTGTTGTTTCCGGCAAACATTTTTTTTACAGTGATGCTGTTGTGTGGACATAGGAACCACATCCGTTAGGCCTACATATAGCATGTATGTTTCGTGAGTGACTTTCGACATATCTTTGGTGGCCAACTAGACTTTTGAGGAATGTTGAAAGCAATTCAAAAGACAACAAAGCTGCATGTACTTTTGCTTCCATTGTGATTTAAAGAACTCGTTTAATTTCCGTCAAAGCAGCTTTGCAGGAAATACCACGGACTGTCTAGGTTATCAGCACACCGGTTCCCCTGATAACACTGCATAACACCGTTATCTATGGAGTGCAGTAAGTGGCGAAAGAGACACAGCCATGTCTTTTTCGGCTCTCAAAGCTCTGTAGTAAAAGACGAACTCGGCATAGGCCTTGCCGTTTTCGCATTTAAAGGGGCGTCTAAAAGACGCACGCGTAGGCTCTTATGGGCCATGGTAAGTTGTCTTATTTCCCTTGCTTGGCTCAAACCAAATATGCCGTCTAAAGTTCTATTTTCAAAGCTACAAGAGTGGGATTGTTTTTTGGTTATATTAACGTGATTTTTAAGGCTGTTACAACCTTCTGTGTTTGCTTGGATTAGTGTTTAGTCAACTTTCGCATTTCATTTTATTTTCACTTATAAAGTTCTCAAATATTCAACGCGGTAATTTTGAGATTGCTTTACATTGGCTTTCCTGTTCCAAATTCTTCTTCGTACCAAGATGAAGAGATAATGAAAGCTGAATATACAGTGTATCTGGTCATACATTTGCATTTGATATATAACACAGCGTCATGGGACAAAAATATGAAACTCAGAGAAATGTATTCTACACTAAATGTTAGCAATGTAACAGTTAGGGAATAATGCTAGTAGAAGGTACTTGAACAGCCAGCTACTATCACAATGTGCAGTAGCAGGGAAGGGGACGTTTTATAGCTGTATTTATTATGGTGTCTCAATTTGGGGTCATTTTGGAGTATTCACTACAAGGGAACTGTGTCAGAAAATCGAAGTTTAATTTCCTAAAGTGAGTGGTAACGGCTATCCTTAATCCACTCGTCAACCGTGTTTGCTTTTACTATCTGAAGGGAGAGACGAGAGCCGTGCGTTTACCAATAGATGAAGAACTATTTTGATATCAATACGGTTCATAGCCATCAGCAGCATTGGTATACAGCAGCAACAACAACAACAACAACAATAAGGTAATAACAATGGTAGTCTAAGGAAATTTAAACCGCTTTAAATTGCACATTACGACGTAAATGATGATAATTAAATAAAAGATAGAATATGAGATAGCATAAATGAGGGAAGGTTGGTATTAACAATCTCACACCCATGTACATGTGCACGCAAACAAGCAAGCAGCCAGAAAACCCAATTGTTTTTCACCTTCAAGCAAAAAGGTGCAATACTTTGTCGCCCTCCAGTATATAAACAGGGTTCTAGAAAGGAGATTCCGATTGTTGGGGAAAAAACACTCCCTTTTCGAAGAAAAAAAAGTCCACCCTGAATTAAAACTTGACATATATTCTATCCCATTTAAGCACGGTCAGCTAAAGGAGCAAAAAGGTCGACGATTTCAGATAAAAAAAAAACATAAAATTGCTGTTTATACAAAACTGAATATCGATATATATATATATATATATATATATATATATATATATATATATATATATATATATATATATATATATATATATAGCTGTGCATACCCGACTTACATTACTTTGATGTTTGATTCAAAAACGATCCTTTTAAACGACGCATGTGCAAAAATACACGAAAAATCATACAGACCAACTAAAAACAACCAGGGTATAGCAAGTGAGTGGTTTCCGCTTGGAATGCGCTATTCCCGAGCGCCATGTATTACACTGTGCTTTCCCTTCAAATACTATACTAAACCTCGTTTCCTCTTTTAATGATCATCAGTCTTAAATATAATTGGTTGTGAAGGTTTGGACAGGGCAGTAACGCCCAATGTGTCATGGTTGGTGAACTCTAAGCTGCTTCACAGATAAATAAGACTAAGGCATCTCCCCAGGTCTAGCGGGGTCAGTTTCTTTGTGGATCATAGTGTCGGTGTATTGGGTACAGTAGTGCTGGGTTTAGCTGGGCTGATCTGTTTGACGCATATTCTGGCTTACTTCTCTTATCTAGAGGAAACTTCAGTAAAGTCAACTAGGATGGGGCTGGGTGGGTGGGGGTGGTGATGGGGGAGGGAAAGATGTATTTTTGATAAGGTCAATTGAGTGTCCTTGTTACTTATCTAAACATTCTGAGATGTTCCGAGATGCGTTTTTCACATCACCTGTTCCCCTTTAATATTTCTGAACACGATATTATTTCTTGTTGTATGTTTTTTCCGTAAGAAACATAATTAGAATAGAGACATATTCCCACAGAGGAAAGGAAGGCACTGTAACCAAAATGGCACATTTTTTCTCTAGGGCTATACTGAAAGTGTATAAAAATGAAAAACGATAACTATATTTTGATGGAAATTTATCACTGTAGTCTTTTGAATGTTCTTTACGCTCAAACATTTCAATTTCTACACACAATTGAGCTGTACATTAACAAACCTATTGATCTCATACCCTGACCTTCCTCAGTGTGTGTTCCTCTGGGACTGTGCACCATAGCTAATCACCAGTGTCTTACAGATAGTGCTATTAGGGTCAGGGTCAGGGTTAGGGATAGGGTTGGGGTTGGGGTTGGGGTTAGGGTTAGGGTTAGGGTTAGGGTTAGGGATAGGGTTAGGGTTGAAGTTAGGGTTAGGGTTAGGGTTAGGGTTGGGGTTGGGGTTAGGGTTAGGGTTAGGATTGGGGTTAAGGTTAGGGTTTGGGTTAGGATTGGGGTTAGGGTTAGGGTTAGGGTTAAGGTTGGGGTTAGGGTTAGGGTTAGGTTTGAGGTTAGGGTTAGGGTTAGGGTAAGGGTTAGGATTGGGGTTAGGGTTAGGGTTAGGGTTAGTGTAAGGGTTAGGATTGGGGTTAGGGTTAGGGTTAAGGTTAGGTTTAGGGGTACGGTTAGGATTATGGTTAGGGTTAGGGTTAGGATTAGGGTTAGGGTTAGGGTAAGGATTGGGGTTAAGGTTAGGGTTAGGGTTAGGATTGGGGTTAGGGTTAGAGTTAGGGTTAGGGTTAGGGTTAAGGTTAGGGTTAGGTTAGGGTTAGGGTTAGGGTTAGGGTTAGGGTAAGGGTTAGGATTGGGGTTAGGGTTAGGGTTAGGGTTAGGATTGGGGTTAGGGTTAGGGTTAGGGTTAGGTTTAAGGGTACGGTTAGGATTATGGTTAGGGTTAGAGTTAGTATTGGGGTGAGGGTTAGTGTTAGGGTAAGTTATTGTGGTGAGGGTTAGGGTTAGCGTTAGGGTTAGGGTTAGGGTTAGGGTTAGGTTTGCGGTTAGGGTTAGGGTAAGGGTTATGATTGGGGTTATGGTGAGGGTTAGGGCTAGGGTTAGGATTGGGGTTAGGGTTAGGGTTAGGTTTAGGATTGGGGTTAGGGTTAGGATTAGGGTTATGGTTAGGGTTAGGATTGGGGTTAGGGTTAGGATTGCGGTTAGGGTTAGGGTAAGGGTTATGATTGGGTTATGGTGAGGGTTAGGGCTAGGGTTAGGATTGGGGTTAGGGTTAGGGTTAGGTTTAGGGGTACGGTTAGGATTATGGATAGTGTTAGGGTAATGGTAAGGATTGGGATTAGGGTTAGGATTAGGGTTAGGGTTTGGGTTCGGGTTAGGGTTAGGGGTAGGGTTAGGGATAGGGATAGAGTTAGGGTAAGGGTTGGGGTTGGGGTTAGGGTTAGGGTTAGGGATAGGATTAGGGTAAGGGTTATGTTTGAGGTCAGGGTTAGGGTTATGGTTAGGATTGGGGTTAGGGTTAGGGTTAGGGTTAGGGTTAAGGTTAGGGTTAGGTTAGGGTTAGGGTTAGGGTTAGGGTTAGGGTAAGGGTTAGGATTGGGTTTAGGGTTAGGGTTAGGGTTAGGGTTAGGGTTAGGATTGGGGTTAGGGTTAGGGTTAGGGTTAGGGTTAGGGTTAGGGTTAAGGGTACAGTTAGGATTATGGTTAGGGTTAGAGTTAGGATTGGGGTGAGGGTTAGTGTTAGGGTAAGTTATTGTGGTGAGGGTTAGGGTTAGCGTTAGGGTTAGGGTTAGGGTTAGGATTGCGGTTAGGGTTAGGGTAAGGGTTATGATTGGGGTTATGGTGAGGGTTAGGGCTAGGGTTAGGATTGGGGTTAGGGTTAGGGTTAGGTTTAGGATTGGGGTTAGGGTTAGGATTAGGGTTATGGTTAGGGTTAGGATTGGGGTTAGGGTTAGGATTGCGGTTAGGGTTAGGGTAAGGGTTATGATTGGGGTTATGGTGAGGGTTAGGGCTAGGGTTAGGATTGGGGTTAGGGTTAGGGTTAGGTTTAGGGGTACGGTTAGGATTATGGATAGTGTTAGGGTAATGGTAAGGATTGGGATTAGGGTTAGGATTAGGGTTAGGGTTTGGGTTCGGGTTAGGGTTAGGGGTAGGGTTAGGGATAGGGATAGAGTTAGGGTAAGGGTTGGGGTTGGGGTTAGGGTTAGGGTTAGGGATAGGATTAGGGTAAGGGTTATGTTTGAGGTCAGGGTTAGGGTTATGGTTAGGATTGGGGTTAGGGTTAGGGTTAGGGTTAGGATTGGGATTAGGGGTAGGGCTAGGGTTGGGGTTAAGGTTCGGGTTAGGGTTAGGGATAGCGTTAGGGTAAGGGTTAGGATTGAGGTTAGGGTTAAGGTTAGGGTTAGGGTTAGTGTTTGGGTTGAGGTTTAGGTTGGGGTTAGGGTTAGGGTTAGGATTGGGGTTAGGGTTAAGGTTAGGGTTAGGATTGGGGTTAGGGTTAGGGTTAGGGTTAGGGTTAGGGTTGGAGTTAGGGTAAGGGATAGGGCTAGGGTTATGATTGCGTTTAGGGTTAGGGTTAGGGTTATGGTTAGGATTGTGGTTGGGGTTAGGGTTAGGGTTAGGTTTAGGATTGGGGTTAGGGTTAGTGTTGGGGTTAAGTTTCGGGTTAGGGTTAGGATTAGGGTTAGGGTTAGGGTTAGGGTTGGGGTTAGGGTTAGGGTCAGAGTTGGGGTTAGGGTTAGGATTGTGGTTAGGGTTAGGGTTAGGGTTAGGGTTATGGTAAGGATTGGGATTAGGGTTAGGATTAGGGTTAGGTTTTGGGTTGGGGTTAGGGTTAGGGGTAGGGTTAGGGGTAGGGTTAGGGTTAGGGTAAGGGTTGGGGTTGGGGTTAGGGTTAGGGATAGGGCTAGGGTTCTGATTGCGTTTAGGGTTAGGGTTAGGGTTAGGGTTAGGATTGTGGTTGGGGTTGGGGTTAGGGTTAGGTTTAGGATTGGGGTTGGGGTAAGGATTGGTGTTAGAGTTAGGGTTAGGGTTAGGGTTAGGGTTGGGGTTAGGGTTAGTGTTGGGGTTAGGTTTGGGGTTAGGGTTAGGATTAGGTTTAGGGTTAGGGTTAGGGTTGGGGTTAGGGTTAGGGTTAGGGTTAGGGTTGGGGTTAGGGTTAGGGTTAGGATTGGGGTTAGGGTTAGGGTTAGGTTTAGGATTGGGGTTAGTGTTAGGATTGGTGTTAAGGTTAGGGTTAGGGTTGGGGTTACGGTCAGTGTTGGGGTAAGGTTTTGGGTTAGGGTTAGGGTTAGGGTTAGGGTTAGTGTTGGGGTTAGGTTTGGGGTTAGGGTTAGGATTAGGTTTAGGGTTAGGGTTAGGGTTAGGGTTAGGGTTAGGGTTGGGGTTAGGGTTAGGGTTAGGGTTGGGGTTAGGGTTAGGGTTAGGATTGGGGTTGGGGTTAGGGTTAGGGTTAGGTTTAGGATTGGGGTTAGGGTTAGGATTGGTGTTAGGGTTAGGGTTAGGGTTGGGGTTACGGTTAGTGTTGGGGTTAGGTTTTGGGTTAGGTTTAGGGTGTATGTTTTGGTTGGGGTTAGGGTTAGGTTAGGGTTACGGTTACGGTTACGGTTGGGGTTATGGTTAGGTTCAGGGTTAAAGTTATGGCTACGTTTGGGGTACGGGTTATTGTTATGGTAAGGATTGGGATTAGGGTTAGGGTTAGGGTTAGGATTATGGTTAGGGTAACGGTTAGGGTTAGGGTTAGGATTGGGGTTAGGATTAGGGTTAGGTTGGGGTTGGGGTTAGGGTTAGGGTTAGGGGTAGGGGTAGGGTTAGGGATAGGGTTAGGGTAAGGGTTGGGAACTAGGTTTGGGGTTAGGGTTAGGATTAGGGTTAGGGTTAGGGTTGGGGTTAGGGTTAGGGTTAGGGTTAGGATTGGGGTTAGGGTTAAGGTTAGGGTTAGGATTGGGGTTGGGGTTAGTGTTAGGAGTAGGGTTAGAACTTCGTTTGGGGTTAGGGTTAGGATTAGGGTTAGGGTTAGGGTTAGGGTTAGGATAAGGGTTAGGGTTTGGGTTGGGGTTAGGGTTAGGGATAGGGGTAGGGTTAGGGATAGGGTTAGGGTAAGGGTTGGGAACTAGGTTTGGGGTTAGGGTTAGGATTAGGGTTAGGGTTAGGGTTAGGGTTAGGGTTGGCGTTAGGGTTAGGGTTAGGGTTAGGGTTAGGGTTGGTGTTAGGGTTAGGGTTAGGGTTAGGATTGGGGTTGGGGTTAGTGTTAGGAGTAGGGTTAGAACTTGGTTTGGGGTTAGGGTTAGGATAAGGGTTAGGGTTAGGGTTAGGGTTAGGGTTAGGGTTAGGGTTAGGGTTGGGGTTAGGGTAAGGGTTAGGATTGGGGTTGGGGTTAGGGTTAGGGTTAAGTTTAGGATTGGGGTTAGGGTTATGTTCAGGGTTAGGGTTATAGTTACGTTTGGGGTTAGGGTTAGGGTTTTGGTAAGGATTGGGATTAGGGTTAGGGTTAGGGTAAGGGTTAGGGTTACGGTTAGGATTGGGGTCAGAGTTAGGGTTAGGGTTACGATTAGGGTTAGAACTAGGATTGGGGTTAGGGTTAGGGTTAGGATTATGGTTAGGGTTAGGGTTAGTGTTGGGGTTGAGGTTGAGGTTGGGGTTAGGGTTCGGATTGGGGTTAGGGTTAGGGTTAGGGTTAGGATTGGGGTTAGGGTTAGGGTTAGGGTTGGGGTTAGGGTTAGGGATAGAGCTAGGGTTAGGGTTGCGTTTAGGGTTAGGGTTAGGGTTGGGGTTAGGGTTAGGGTTAGGGTTAGGGTTATGGTTATGGTTAGGTTTAGGATTGGGTTTAGGGTTAGGATTGGTGTTAGAGTTAGGGTTAGGGTTAGGGTTGGGGTTAGGGTTAGTGTTGGGGTTAGGTTTGGGGTTAGGGTTAGGGTGTATGTTAGGGTTAGGGTTGTGGTTAGGGTTTGGGTAAGGGTTAGGATTGGGGTTGGGGTCAGGGTTAGGGTTGGGTTAGGTTTGGTGTTAGGGTTAGGATTGGGGTAGGGGTAGGGTTAGGGATAGGGTTAGGGTAAGGGTTGGGAACTAGGTTTGGGGTTAGGGTTAGGATTAGGGTTAGGGTTAGGGTTAGGGTTGGGGTTAGGGTTAGGGTTAGGGTTAGGATTGGGGTTGGGGTTAGTGTTAGGAGTAGGGTTAGAACTTGGTTTGGGGTTAGGGTTAGGATTAGGGTTAGGGTTAGGGTTAGGGTTAGGGTTGGGGTTAGGGTTAGGGTTGGGATTGGGGTTGGGGTTAGGGTTAGGGTTAGGGTTAGGTTTAGGATTGGGGTTAGGGTTATGTTCAGGGTTAGGGTTATAGTTACGTTTGGGGTAAGGGTTAGGGTTATGGTAAGGATTGGGATTAGGGTTAGGGTTAGGGAAAGGGTTAGGGTTAGGGTTAGGATTGGGGTTAGAGTTAGGGTTAAGGTTAGGGTTAGGAGTAGGGTTAGAACTAGGATTGGGGTTAGGGGCAGGGTTAGGATTATGGTTAGGGTTAGGGTTAGTGTTGGGGTTGAGGTTGAGGTAGGGGTTAGGTTTAGGGTTAGGATTGGGGTTAGGGTTAGGGTTAGGGCTAGGGTTAGGATTGCGTTTATGGTTAGGGTTAGGGTTAGGGTTGGGGTTGCGGTTAGGGATAGGGTTAAGGTTAGGTTCAGGATTGGGTTTAGGGTTAAGATTGGTGTTTGATTTAGGGTTAGGGTTAGGGTTGGGGTTAGGGTTAGTGTTGGGGTTAGGGTTAGGGTGTATGTTAGGGTTAGGTTTAGGGTTGTGGTTAGGGTTTGGGTAAGGGTTAGGATTGGGGTTGGGGTCAGGGTTAGGGTTAGGGTTAGGTTTGGTGTTAGGGTTAGGGTGTATGTTAGGGTTGGGGTTAGGGTTAGGGTTAGGGTTAGGGTTAGGATTAGGGTTAGGTTTAGGATTGGGGTTAGAGTTAGGATTGCGTTTAGGGTTAGGGTTAGGGTTATGGTTATGGTTGGGGTTAGGGTTAGGGTTAGGGTTATGTTTAGGTTTGGGGTTAGGGTTGGGATTGGTGTTAGAGTAAGGGTTAGGGTTGGGGTTAGGGTGAGTGTTGGGGTTAGGTTTGGGGTTAGGGTTAGGGTGTATGTTAGGGTTGGGGTAAGGGTTAGGGTTAGGGTTAGTGTTAGGATTGGGGTTGGGGTTAGGGTTAGGGTTAGGGTTAGGTTTAGGATTGGGGTTAGGGTTAGGATTGGTGTTAGGATTAGGGTATCACGGTATCTGTAATAAAAAGCACTATTTTTAACAATTTACAGCTGTGAGGTGATCATTTGTAAATAAAAGTACATGGGAATAGGGGTGGGACAACCTTTTTGACCAATGTGGTATATTCCCCTCTCGGAATTATAATTTTGACTACCTGATTTATGGTACTAAACCGTACCAAATGGCACCGTTTGCCCTCTCCAATACCAATAAGTTTTAAATTTTTAAAATAACCAATAAGGCCACCCCAACCGGGAGGAAGAGGTCGGCTTCGCATAAGCGCCCCCTTAAAATAATCCTGGCTAGCTGATATAGCGTATACAAAGAAGCAACAATTGTGAATCTCTCAAAGTACACATGTACCGGTGAAGTAGCACGGAAATTCATGAGTTAGCACTCCTATTGACTATTCTGATACACAGCCAGTACATATCAGAATCGTCAATAGGAGTGCTTACGCATGAATTTTCATGCTACCAATGAAACTGAGAAGTGACGCTCATTTTCCTTTGTTTAATTCGACTCAGCAATGGAATACACCTGTATGCAACATCTCTCCATATTTTAACAGCCATTGTATTTCTGGTGTTTGATTTTGTGTGTAAGCAGACAAAATAATGGTTGGTCAAGTATCAGTTTATTCCTCAAGTAAAACTTACTGCCACGTCTCTGTTGAAATTACATAGCTGATGAAACCATTGGATATTCTCAAGAGTACTACTACTTCTACTACTAAAGCTGAGAATAATAATAATAATAATAATAATAATAATAATAATAATAATAATAATAATAATAATAAATTCATCTTAAGTCTAAAATGTTTTGTAGAACAACATAAAGATTCAAGTACTGATTAAAGGCAAAATTATCAAGATATATAGAATCGAAAGTATTGTATTTTTGCGATTCGAGATAAAAAGAAACCTAATTTTCAGATAAAACCAATTGCAAGTAAGATATAATCAGTTATGATACTTTCTAAATAGAAATGCTAAAATCACACATCATGTCATGTCTTTTGTCTACTGTTTAAAACAGTACACGTCAGCACGCCCTGTTTTTGCAATGAGTGACTGTTTACACCAACTATTAGTTCCACTATGGATACCGGCATAAGACAAACAACCTGGGCGGGCCTTGTGGATGGGATATCCTGCATCTCCGTCGGCTAGCCAACCACAGGCGCACACGTCAAGACCGTCGTTCCATGCTGTTGTCAACTGCGCATGCGTAGCGATAGCAGCGCCATATTTAGCACAGAGCTGCTTCGCGTCCTCAAACGTCAACTGGTAGCCTCCGCTTGGCGACTGTGCATGAAAAACTCCAGCTGAAATAATGACAATATAATGAAATTAATTATTCCTCACGAAGTGCAGTGTCTAACTTGGGGGAGAGGGTCGGGAGGGGGGTTCTGAAATTGTTACTTATTCAGATTTTGACCACTACATGTAATACCTGAATCATAGTTCTAAACTGTACCAAATTGCATCGTTTGCCCCCCCAAAACGCTAAACGTTATAGGGACCCTTCAGCGAACTCCAAATCCCATGTCAAGTGGGCGATTGTCAGCCTCGCATTCGAGGCCTGTCATTCCTAAAAACGCCCCACCCCTTCAAATAAACCTGGATCCACGACGAGGTGAACTGTCATACTGATATCCTGCTTTAACTGAATCAATTTTGTATTTAATACAATAAAATAGGCAAACATTTAAAACAATAATACAGTTCTGATAAAAATTCCGGTCTACACAACTTTTTTACCTCTCCAATTCTCTCTCTCTCCCTCCCTCCCACCCTCTCTCTCTCTCTCTCTCTCTCTCTCGAAAACATCTGTTAAGATATGGTCTGTGAGTCACATCTACTGTGTTACCTCTCGTGCAATGAGTCGGGTCTCTCTTCAAACTCTCCAGAAGCTTCTTCTCATCGTCCAGCTTTTGAATCTGGGCTGCCAGGAGCTTGCCTTGATCTGTGACCAAACCGGTGAGGGTTTTGATGTAGGTTTCCTGTCTCCCCAGCAGTTGCCTGTCACCGACCACACCGTACGCCATCGACTGGAACTCTTGCTCAATTCTCGCCAAGGAAGCGTTGTGATACGCCAGGGTTTCTAACACCTGGTTCTGTTTTATGCCGAGCTCTGCGATCTGGGTGGACATCTTCTTCTGCTCATCCCTCATGGCAGATTGTCGATTTTCCTGAGCGGAGAGCTGGGATACGACCGTGATAACCTGCTGGGACACCTCTGCAAGGGTGCCTTCCAGCGACTGGAGCAGATCTCGCAGTTGGGCGTTTTGGTCGCAAAGGTTACAGCTTTTACCAGTGGTTGTTCTAAAAAATAAAGTTATGATAATGTATTCAGCTAATACATACATCTACATGTATATGTAAAATGTACACCAGGAATTGGATTCTTTCCGAGCTCTTAATAGTACTATAAAAAGAGAAACAACAACAATAATAATAATAATAATAAACTTTGAGATTTGAAAATAAAACAATTAAGAAAGTAGTGTATAACAATTAAAATTTAGAGCTTAAAACGAGAGACAGCTGAAGGATAACTTTTTTAAATACCTGGGAAATGGCGATGTTGTCTGCCCGGTGACGGCGGTAATAAGAACACATACAGCCAGCAATATCTTCATCGTGATGTTTATATACTGTCCTTGTTTTGTTCTTGATGTGATATCAAACTTTTTATATTACAATGAACAGTGATTTATATACCGTAAATGAAGACAAAACGCGTCCAAATTAAACGTGTCTTATGATGATCTCAAATGCCAGGCGTGCGGTGTTCTCAAGTTAGTTTAGAGAACCAGGTTATCGGAATACATAATACTCTATGGCAGAACTGATAAATTGGGCAGTTAATGATTAATAAGCCTTTGATAACTACTTAGGTTCAAGATTTCTAAGCATCAGAAAGGGGCGGAAGGGTGACTGTTCACATGAGTTGGCTTAAGTAATCTGAAATATTTATCAGGAGGTCCTTTAAAATTTTGCTTAATGCTATACTAAAAACAGTCGTCCTGTGGATATGTGCTTAATTTGATCATTTCCCAGTTTTGGTTTAGTCTCAAATAGCAGTATCTGATATGAACGGTATTATCGATGCCTTGTCACGACTGCAAATATTTGTCTAGTTTTGAACTGATAATTTCTACCATTTTAAATATAAAAATATTGACTATTGCGGTTTATATTTTCTCTATTTTGGTCATAGAAGGCCTATTTTGTGGTTAATTTGTATAACATTAACAAACCGTGCTACGAAATCAGAACAACATGATAACATTAGCTGAGAAAGAAACGGCATTTAGTACATGATAACACCCAAAAGTTCATGAAGGAGAATTATTCGTAAGTTGTGTTCAAAATTAAAACAAGTTAACGCAGCATAGAATGACAAAAGACGTTCAATTAAATTTTCTGAAATGAATGGAAAATGCTCTACTGACGATGATCAGCAGTGAAAAAGTACCCTTAAGGCCACACTTTTTTATTTTTATGGATGACATCCTCTGGGGACCCCAAAATCGGTGCGAGCGGGCGAAAAAAAAAAAAAAAAACAGTCCAAAAAAAAAAAACTGCTTAAGAAAAGTTATGTTTTCAGTACACAGCTGGAAACACTAATTTACCACAGAAACACGTATCAAACTAACTATGTCTTTATCCATGCTCTCAAAATATTAAAGCATTGTGAATAGGGCCTACTTCGTAGAAAGGCAAAAAGTCATGAATATATATGCTGCATATTACCAAATCTATTTAAGGTTATTTCATGCATTCTGTTGGTATAGCAATCAATAAAACAAATATCAAATAAACAGCGTGTCTTTATTTGTACTCTCAGAAAATTAAAGCATTGTAAACACTTCACAGAATTGTTAAAAAAAATGAAGCAAAGATAGGCCTATGCTTCCTACTACCAAATCTAAAAAAGGTAATTTCGGTCGATGCCATTTTGTCTACTTCAACTCACACGTAGCAGCCAACTATCGGGTGGCCTGTCCGACCTTCTGTCCACCAAATACCACGACGCTCTTGTCGACCCTTTTTTCGCTACAAAAAAAAAACTGGTATGTGCTGCTTTGGACAGAATGTCACAGAAATTTTCCGAGCGATGATCGCTGGCCGCGGCCAGCCTTTCGTATAATTGTAAAAGGGTGATATCTCCATGTCCAATATCAATGGCAAACCAATCCAAAACGACAGCCCCCGTTCTCTTTATGACTTTAATTGTCGTGTATTTTGAAATTAATGCTAGAGATGAATTTGACGGCAAAGCGGCCATATTTCCACGTGGTGATAATACGCATGCGCAGAAAGCTCATTTTCCGCACTCGGAACTACTCGGATGTCTCCGCAGTCGACAATGACAGTATGGAGCTTGCGGAATTAGCCGAGGATTGCCGATTGCATTTTCCGGCAAATTCAATAACGACGTTTGCGACAACCGACTTCCTGGGGGGGGGGGGGGGGGGGGGGGGGGGGGGGGGGTTTGAGAACGGACGAAAATCGGTGCGCGCGCAGGATGTCATCCATAAAAATAAAAAAGTGTGGCCTAATGAATAAAAGGAGGGAATGCAGTTGTTGAGACACTCCTTTACGCTCGTATCTCAACTGCACCAACGGTGCGCGACGCGCTCTTATGGAGAGCACGACCAAGGAAAAATTCATTCCATGGTGATCCTAACGTAAATAGACAGTTGATGAGATACGTCATTTTGAGAAAGGTCGGCAAATTGGGCTGATAATTTTTGACTTCAGTTAAAAGCCTATAAAGGCGCTGCGGCTATAAGCGGCCATCCGCGCTCACTGTTAATATTGCATGCACAATCCTCATGGTACAATTGTCTTAGTTTTAATGTACATAGAGAGCATACATAAATATTTTTTTACAAAATATAAACAACGCTTACGGATGGTTATAAATATAAATATTTAGTTTAACTTCAGTTGATCAATCTTTAAAATTGGTACACAGTGTTTTTGCGATCATAACTAATATTATAACAGATTAAGCTAACAAATACATTGTATTGTTCTATATTGTCTTTTAACAGGGCTACATCATTGTATAGATGTGTAAAGTACTGCATTTTAGACAAAGTATCAGTCTACGAAGGGTTCTTTTCTACAAGCAGACCAGTAATTAAAGATAATATGAATACCTATGTATGTCAAATAATGTATTATATTACGCGTAAGAGCGCATGAAAAAGGATAACAGCGAAAGCATCTCACTTCAAACATGCCTGATTAGCTTGACATTGCTTACACGTTGCTATATCATTATCATGTGATAACAACATGGTATTCACGTGATCAACGTCTGATTTCACTCGCCGGGCTGGTCATGTTGACATCCCGGTACGTTGCGGACGTAGTTGCACCTCAGTTGGCTCTGGTCCCAAACAAGATGACCGTCTTGGCTACTGGGGCAGGTCATGACCACGGGGGTTGACCACACGCACACAACGAACCTTCTACAGTCGAAGGGGTGGGGCATCATGGCGAAAGCAGTCGGACACGAAATAACTGGAAAAAAGGAATCGGATTATTGCGTCATCAACTGTCTGAGTGGCTGTACGTTTTCTTACAGTTGAATGTGTCTAGATATAACGTTGAGTCTAATGGTCTGGGTTCGTCGTTGTATTTGTAGTTTGCCTACACGCATATAAATATTCTAACGGTGGGAAACCAAGTCGATTCGCAATGCGTTACAATGAAAATGGGGTACTAGGTATCAAACTCTGCATTCACTCTCGCTGAATGCAATCAGATAAAAAGATTAACACGCTTCCTCAAGGTGTCGAATGCAAGACAGAAAGGTTGCTGACTGGGCGTGTCATTCTGCTAATCTGATTGCATTTACCGAGAAACCCCGCGGCTTTAGATCGATTTGCCTAAAGAGTTAATTTTATTGTAAACGCATCCGGAGAGAAAGGAAGAGACAAAGAGATACCCTCCTTACCATTGTTAGTGACTGTTAGGTATCCAGGTTCTGAGTCATCGCCAGCAATGTAATTTTCAGCTCGGCACGAGTACGCCCCTGCATCAGAATCTGACGCCGATTTCAAGCGCAAGGTCTTCGAGGTTATTCCCAGAGCCTCTCCATCCTTAAACCAGGAGTAGTCCGGTGTGGGATCACCAGTTGCCTGACATGTGAACTGCACTGACTCTCCAGTCGTAACAGTGGTGTTTCTAGGTCCCGCAATGATTTGCGGTGCGGTTTTACAGAAAACATCATGGGACTTGGTGCTATCAAGAAGATCCATGATCTCTCGGCTATGTCGATAAGCTTCATTGACGTCGATGCCTTCCACGCTGTTCACAAGTGCAAGGATTGAATTCTCCAGAGTGGGAAGATAACCCTTGATGCTTTGGACACCCGGCAACTGTAGATTGGTATCATATAGGTCATACAAACGTCCAAGATCGTACAGCACACAGTCTCTGAAGTTGGCACAGACATCCGGCGGATATGTGGTTGACGTAATATTTTCTGCGACCCTGATCCACATTTCCACTAAAGCCATCTTCGCTGCTTGTTCTGTCTCCTGCAAAATTATACTCTTGGCGAACGTAGAGGCTCCCAGGGCCTCTTTCAGTTCCGGATCATCCTTGATGTTCGCCATGGTCTTCGAAAACGTCGCCTCCATCTGCTCAGCCGTCAGATTGTAATCAGATTCACCGATCGTGACATTAACCCCGAAAGAGGCCAATGATCCATTTGATAGTTGAGGGGTGTCGACATCTGGGAAGGTCTCCAGCATGACTGTCACGTTGTCTAACGATGCTTTGGAGTCAGTTGCAACACTTAAAAGGGAGTCAAAAACGCGACGCAGAAATCCCTCCGCTTCGTTAAAAGTCTCACATTTTTCTGCAAATAGATTAACTCTATTTTCCTTATCACTAAGGTTGTTGAGATCCTCATTGGTGCTGTTCTTGAAGCCAGTGATGCTGTTCTTTACGTCGAGGGTTTCATTCAATAGTTGTTCTCCTGCTTCGATGCTGCCAGTTTGGCGAATCACCCGGTATAAGGTGTGCATTTTGGCGTTCACGTCAAACTCTATCTCGCGCCGTTTTCGTCCGCTAATAGTGTTTTTGAGTGCATCGAGTAGTGCATTTACGGTAGCTTTAGCTGCTTCTAATATGCTCTGCACTATATTTTTGAAGTTGATCCTTATCCCTACGGTTCTCCAACCGAGGCGGAAAGCATTGACTTCACACAACACGTCGAAAATAGGTAAATCGACAGTAGAAAGCTCCACTCGGAACCCACACTGCCTAACGTCTATTATAGTCTGCAGCCCTGAAGCGATCAACTCAAACACTTTGAAGGCCGCTCTAACTGCAAACTTTACTGCTTCAAGAGCGGCCTTGGCAACATCAAATGACGCTTTAACGCCTTCCAATGCAATCTTGGCCACTTCCAAAGCACCTACTGCGATGTCCAACACCACCCTCGACTTGTCTACCACGATCTGTGCCACCGAAATACCGGCCTTGGCAACATCCAGGGCGACCATAGGGGCTTTAACAGCTATCTTGGCCACTTCTAGGACGCCATATGCGACCAACCGGATTCCCCTACAGACCACATTAGCAGCCACACAGATAGGATCCGGTATCTCGACCATGCAGCTTGTCCACCTACAGCAAGGGTAAGGGATTCTGACTCCCCAGATTTTCTTATGGCACCATTTACATTTTAGTCCTGGTATACAGATTTTCCCGCAATCTCTTATCCTACACAGACTGTCTACATCCTTTTGTGCAGCTTTCAGTTTTTCCAGAGCTCTGCGGAAAGGTCCCTTTGCGGCCTCCAGTTTCTGCTTGGCACGTTCTAGAGCTGCAACGGCGCTATCAAATGCGCCATTTGCCCTGCGAACATCTGCCTTTTTCTCCTCAAGCCAGTTCTGGGCCTTGGTTAGCTTACCTTGAGCCCAAGTTAGACCTTGCTGTGCTTGGGTTACTCGTTTGTTGGCTTCGTTGGCAAGGTTGTTGGCAAATTCCTTAAGCGCGTCAAGGAAGCTCCCTTCAAAAGAGTCATTTCCGCCAGGCAGTAGTGAACCCTCCACAATGTATGTCAGTTGATACCACTCTTTACCAAGCTCGGCCGACATCGTCAACCGGGCGCGGAAGAGGCTCCATACCTTACCTTCAAGGTAAGTGGTCAAGCCATTCTTCGATAAAAATACGTCGGCTTCAGCTTTGATGCCCAATAAACCGACCTCAGCGTGAAGCTGCAGAATAGTTACATCGTGGTCAATGCTAAAGGCAGCTCCGACTCCCGACCCTTTCTTTAATTTCAAGAAATAACCCAGGTTCTGTCCCGTGGAAACGATTGCCCAAACCCGGGCTGCTTTCTCTCCAGCTAACAATTGGTAGACCTTCTGAAACCTGCTACACTGTCCCATCTTTCCCAATGAGTAAACAAACTCAACTTGAAGTCCATATATCTCCAGACCTAAAAATTTAATGGTCGTCTTGTAGCGTACCCCGAACCCAGAAATATCATCAGTGGCCGAATTTACCTCACCAAGCGCCTTTTCGATTGCTGCATCCACATTTCCCTTAATGCGATTCACCTCGAATTTGATCATCTCCGTAAAGTTGTGTTTGGCGATTTCAACATTGAACTCAACGGCGTCAAAGAAGTTCTGTGCTGCCATTTTAAGGACAGTCCATGCATTACGGATGGTGTCTAATACGACAGAGAAATCGGGGAATGTGAGATTTTGCAAATCGCCTACAATTTCCTGAATGGCAGCCTTAAGATCAGCGAGGGTGGTGTGAACTAAATTAAGCAGTGCTGCCGCTGTATTGGAGAGGAGATCCTTGAACCTCTCTAGATTTTGATTTAGCACCTAAAACCAATCATTGATATTTGGCATGATAAAAATGAATAATATGTAACGTTCATTTTCTAAACAGCCCAAATACGCACACTTGCCGTCAAGAGTATAAAGATCCATACGTCGTCACCAACCTTCGCACGAGAACAAAATCATTTTCAAAACTCTCAAGTCATCAAGTCGTAAACGGAGTGCTATTTCTTTTTAAAACATAACAAAACATAACACATAAAAATAACATATTTTTATACAGATTGACACAATTTTAAATAGTGAACGAATATTGATTTTGATATTACCATGATTGCCACTGTAATTTGTAATCTGTATCTGTAATTTTGCCTACCTCCATAAAATGATTCACGATTTGTTGGATATCTACGATGTCTTGAAGAAGATCAACAGTCGGCAGGTTCTTGATCTTGTCCGACTGGTCGTAGGTAACGAAAGCATAGACCGAGTGTCGATTATAGAACACCCAATCACCTAGTGGGGAATAAATAATTCAGTTAATTTATAAGTGACTGTTACCCCCCCCTCCCCACCTTTTTTTTTTTTTTTTTTTTTTTTTTGAGTGTCAATATTCGATTTTTCTGCAAAAGACCTATTGTTTTGAGAATAATGAACAAATGAAAACACGAGGCTTCCCCTTGTCATTGTTTGACAAATGTAAATATTATGGTAATGTCATTGTATAGAGTCACGTGTACGGTATACCGGTTAAGACGTGATTATGACATCTGAGGCTTGTTTCACAAAAGCGTTTATGGACTAAAATATTAACCTACCATGCCTTAGTCTTAAAAGGTACCATTAGGCCACACTTTTTTATTTTTATGGATGACATCCTCTGGGGACCCCAAAGTCGGTGCGAGCGGGCGAAAAAAAAAAAAACAGTCCAAAAAAAAAAAAAACTGCTTAAGAAAAGTTATGTTTTCAGTACACAGCTGGAAACACAAATTTACCACAGAAACACGTATCAAACTAACAACATGTCTTTATCCATGCTCTCAAAATATTAAAGCATTGTGAATAGGGCCTACTTCGTAGAAAGGTAAAAAGTCATGAATATATATGCTGCATATTACCAAATCTATTTAAGGTTATTTCATGCATTCTGTTGGTATAGAAACCAATAAAACAAATATCAAATAAAAAGCGTGTCTTTATTTGTACTCTCAGAAAATTAAAGCATTGTAAACACTTCACAGAATTGTTAAAAAAATTAAGCAAAGATAGGCCTATGCTTCCTACTACTAAGGTAATTTCGGTCGATGCCATTTTGTCTACTTCGACTCACACGCTAGCAGCCAACTATCGGGTGGCCTGTCCGACCTTCAGTCCACCAAATACCGCGACGCTCTTGTCGACCCTTTTTTCGCTCCAAAAAGAAACTGGTATGTGCTGCTTTGGACAGAATGTCACTGAAATTTTCCGGGCGATGATTGCTGGCCGCGGCCAGCCTTTCGTAAAATTGTAAAAGGGTGATATCTCCATGTCCAATATCAATGGCAAACCAATCCAAAACGACGGCCCCCGTTCTCTTTATGACTTTAATTGTCGTGTATTTTGAAATTAATGCTAGAGATGAAGTTGACAGCAAAACGGCCATATTTCCATGTGGTGATAATACGCATGCGCAGAAAGCTCATTTTCCACACTCGGAACTACTCGGATGTCTCCGCAGTCGACAATGACAGTATGGAGCTTGCGGAATTAGCAGAGAATTGCCGATTGCATTTTCCGGCAAATTCAATAACGATGTTTGCGACAACCGACTTCCTTTGGGGGGGGGGGGGGGGCGGTTTGGGGGGGGGGGATTTTTTTTTTTTTTTTTTGAGAACGGACGAAAATCGGTGCGCGCGCAGGATGTCATCCATAAAATTAAAAAAGTGTGGCCTTAGCAAACATTGGCCTGCTCATTTTTTTTTTTTTTTTTTTTTTTTTTTTTTTTTTTTTTTTGTCTTTCAAGTAAGATCTATTTATTGTGGGTCAATCATTAAAAGAAAACTCTTGAAAAATGCAATATCGCAGAGTTGCATTTGCATATACTTTAGCCGTATAATCTTAGCCCAAGGTTAAGACTGTTTTCAACATCGATAATTAAAGGCAAATTGTCAATCGTAAAACCGCAGCAATAATTCCCTACCGCGAACTGGCTATAAAAGTAACTTGTTTTGGCCAAAATGTCTTCTTTAATATTCTCACTTCATGCGGCCAAAAGATACCAGTACATCTGTGTTTGTCTTCCAATAATTGTTAGATAAAACCGACATTTCCCTCTCGGTAATGGGAGATTTAAATGACAAAATAATTTATTTTTTTTATATTAAAATATTAAAATCAACAAATACACAGCTTTCAGAACATTAATCTGCTCTTTAAACAATTTGACTTACCTAGTATGGGGATGTTCCTGAAGGGGTTGATGCTGAGCCGAAGTGACAGGAAGATTCCTGGAGGGTTGGCGTTTGCTCCGCACCACTGTCTTGGTTCTAGGCCTGGTAAGAACGGGGTGATTCACATTGTAACAACTTTGTTGGAAAACACGAACTTGTGCAATATGTTGTGTGTCTGTGTGTGTGAATGAGAGAGTGAGAGAGGTACAGAGAGAGAGGTAAACGGATGAGAGAGAGCCCTAGCTCTTACCGCCGATTGACATGTGGGTTTCCAGACTGGAAATACCAAGCTCTTGAAGTCTTATGCTTCGCTGCTTGCCTAACAACTTAAATTTTAGGGTGCACGATGCAACTACGTTGAGTCTCACAATAGCATTCCACTCCTCTAAGAATACGTGAGAAAGAAGCTGAAATGATCAAATTATGGTGTACCAAACTCAGCATGATAGTAATTATCAGTGGCAAGTGGCTATTATCCGGTTTTGACAGCTGTATATATAACAACTCTTATGGAAGGGGATGGGGCTGATATGTTATGTTAAAATTAACACCCAAAATAATATGGATACATGATACAAACATGGTGTTATGGGATTTGCTAATTCCCCTTTTTTTGAAAGTGGGATATAAGCTTTAGTTAAAACTGCAACTACTCTGAATCTTTATTAAAGGACAGACATAGATATCACACCGGTTTAAATCTGTGAATCTCGTAGCCTGTTTTACCATATATTCTCCGTTTCTTCTTTATTATTCACATTAAGATTTATCATATCTTTAGGCCTGCTAAGGTGAGCTGGTGACCATTGCGATGTGCAATTAACTAGATATCTTACTGAGAGTGGGTTACGGGGAAATCCTAGGTATATATCGGTTTCAGCGGAGATGTCGTAGACGCTGGTATTCTTGGTAATGCCACCACCAAGCCACATGTGCGCTTTTGGGAATACTCTAAAATGATAATTTTTATTTTCAATAAAAAATATATAATTTGAAAATATCTTAACTTGTTTTCATACATTAAGTACTCTGCATCAATCTGTATATATTTAGAGCACGATTAATATTAATAATATTAATAATAATATTAATAATAACTCCTTAAGTATAAAGAAAAAAAGTAACACGAAAAGCAATTGATGGCATCAGATATAAAATTCGGTAACAAAATAAAGGGCAGATACCCTGCAATATGTTTTTTTCTGGAATTTTATTAAATGATAATTGCTAAAGATTAATGGCACGAAAAATAGCATGGGTAATTTCTTACGGGTACTGGAAGAATCCATCCCCATTCCAGAACGTCAACTCTGATGCTGTGTAGTGTACGTTTATCTCCTTAACTATTGACAAACCAATACCATTAAGGAACAACTTAAAACCACCCTTCTCCTCCATATCACTTATCACCTTCAGCTGACTGAGAAGCTCTCTAGATCCCGGAGGAAACATCAGGAAAACCGTGCCGCCATAGGCTCTGCAAATGTCAACGATAAGACAAAACTCAGTTCCGTTCAATGGCTTTGGGAGAGATATTTCGTTGCCATAGACGCTAAGGCTGAAACCACTTCTAAACTGGAAGATGGTGTAGAGTTTGTTATCGAACAAAGGCGCACCACGACATGCCTGTACTTTCTGAACATCTCGCCCATGCAAAAGGTCCGTCTTCAGTTGATTGATTGAAAGAATATCGAATCCCGTTGACGTGAATTTGATCCAGTTTGGCAGCGCTTTGTAGATATTCTCCAAGAATGTCGACAAGAAAGACCCGGATGAAACAAAGTCAAACACATCTCTAGGCGTTAGATTAAATGAAAGGCAATCATTGTTTCGGTCGGTTGCCAGCACGGTTCCGTCCGATTCACCATAAGTCAAAGATCCCATTTGCATCATGAAGTTACCATTAGGGTTGTGTATTTCCATACCCGTGATTGACATTGGAAGGGCAATGTCGTTCACTTCAATAAAGACGATACCAAGTGTGAATATGATATTGGGGTCAGAAGTCAACTTGTACCATTCAGCTGTGGATGAAAGACGGACTTCTACATCAGCGCCCTCTGTACAACGAGTCAGTGTGACCACAGCACACCCTCGTGGCAAAAGTTTACGAGCTATGCTGTTACGTTGGAACACGCTTGGTTCCTTGGTTGCTGATTGAGGTAAAGAAAATTATGTATTAGAAGAATAACAGGAACCAACATATATACAATACATTGAGAATATTGAACTGTAAATTATACAATATCATATTTGTACTAAATCACCGCAGCATTTGATCACATTTAAACTATCTGTAAAGTGTTCAATCCAAAAAAAAAATAATGGATATACACATTATGTGCTTAATTATAGGCAAACACATTTATTTGTCAAAAATAAATAAATAAAATAGATAAATAAATAAATAAAAGAAAAAATAAAAAAGAGAGCAATTATTCAAAAATTATTTTCTGCTAATAGACATTCCATTAAAAACAAATAATCTGACTTTGTTTTCTTATATACCTAATTATAAGTAAATCGGTCCTATAGAAATATGATAAAGAGCTTTTAAATGCCATTACCTTCACAGCTCAGGCCGTCGCTGCTGAGTTCCCCAATGTTACATTTGCATACAAATGACCCCAGGGTGTTTTCACAAATGTCTTGGCACCCTCCATTGAACGAGTTGCATTCATTTATATCTGTAACAGAAACGAGGACAAAAAATGCATGCAGTATTATATGCAACATTCTGGGGATCACCACATGCTCTCCTTCAAGAAATATCTAAATATCAACTTTAAAATGGACTCACATGGATTTGACAAAGGTGCATAATAAACTGTGGCATCTGCATGGTGTCGACATGACGTCACGAGGCTGTAGCGTGCCTAATACCCCATTCCCACAGATTTTAGATCGATCTATCCCTGTGGGAAGTCTCACTAGATTACTGTCAGCTTAGCCGGCTTAAGCGTCTGTCCGGCCTACTAAAAGCTGTAAGGGGGTAATTAACAGTCGTGCGCGCTCGGCTGACTGCAATTTAGCTTGAATCCGAGGGAGTTAGGTCGACCCGGATGGATCGATCTAAATCTCTGTGAATGCACCTTAAGTGTTTTATGGAAGTGCACTTACCTTCACACGTAATACCGTCTTGTCCAAACTGGTATCCCGGGCTACATTCACACCGGAAGGAACCAGGTAGGTTGTTACACACCTGTGCACAGCCTCCGTTATTGGTGCTGCATTCATTTACATCTGTAATACAACACAACAGGATATATACAGTGTAGTGCTACGTACTACGACCTTTTTTTCGCTGTCCTATATAGAAGTAGCACGTGGTGCATGATGCGTTTTACTCAGTCAGCTAGGGCAAAGAGACCAAAAGATATCATCTGTAGATTTTTGCATTTGAAATATATTGGAATTGCATATGTGTCCCTCTTATATTTGTGAGATGTCGCTTCATAGACTGCTTATTAACCCCTTAACATACCATTTACTAGAACCGTTAGACTACCACACTCCGTACCTTGAAGTGTATCATTGCCACGCCACCTGTTCTCACTCACCATCATACAAAACACCAATTATCAGTCACATAAAAAATACATGTACATCACGCCATCTATCGTTCACTTACCATCGCATGTGACCCCATCTGCATTCATCAAATAGCCGGCCTGACAGGTGCAGGTGAAAGATCCGTTTGTGTTCGTGCAAAAGTGAGAACAGATGTTTTGCTGGCATTCATCGATATCTGTCAACGAAAAGGAAAACTAATTTTAAAAACATGCAAAAATGAACATTGAGAAGAATACTGCATATTGACTAAAACTGATTTAAGACAAAGATATGAGTTTGCTTGGGAACCATACAACTAGTATACGTTTTAGTCAAGTAAAAGTACGAAAGAAAATTCCTAAAGTGCCTTCCCGTTTTGGTACATCACTTTTGTATTGTGTTTAAAATGCGTTTAATTTTTATAAATATATGTTGCCTTACTAGTACATCATTTTACCATGCAGAATAATAAATGCTTACTTTGCATTCCTACATGTAGATTACAAAATATTTTCTTCATGTATTAAACAACAGTACCTGTGTTAACTATTTGGCCTTACCTTGGCAAGTGACACCGTCACCCGTCAGTTGATAACCGACGTTACAGTCACAACTAAAGGAACCTCTGTTATTTAAACACACTTGGTCACATCCTTCATTGTTCAATGCTGCGCATTCGTCGAGATCTGAAAGGAATCGCAATTTGACCACAGGCAAATGTGAGCTTTTGCTGAGGGTGGGTGTTTGTTAAGGGGTATAAATGAGGTTTGCCCAGATTAAAACAGAAGGCGAATATATTTTCCAACACTTAAGGGTCATGGGATAACAAGCCAACAAACAGGTAAATAAATGGATAAATAAAAACACATTAAGTTATATTAGTTAGTTAATAATAAAGATAATAAATTGCTCAAAAATGGGCGGATCCTGCCTTTCTGTTTTTGAAAAAAAGGCTTTTGAAACCGCTTGTATATTCAGTGACAAAGGGTATCTACCAGTGCACGTGGTTCCGTCCCCAGTATATCCAGAGTTGCAGACACAAGAGAAAGACCCCTGGGTGTTGACACACGATGCCAGCACGTGGCAATTGGCCACGCCGAGAGCACATTCATCCTTGTCTGAAAACAATGTAGTGGCTCTTCCAGTCAATTCGGAGACGGATTAAGTTGGAAAAAGCATTATCTCAAAAAAATAATAACTTTTCGTTTTGACTATGAAATATATTTGGACAACATCATATCAGTGACAGCACAGCCAGCACAGATTACGTTATGTTATTGTTTTTTTTTCAAGCCATCTTAGAGATGCTTCTAGTGCACATGCACCGAGGTGTGACGTATGTGTTACAAATAGCAGCACGGGCATTGTACCACACAAAACTAAAATTGCTGGTTTAAATATAGATCAAGACACGATACATTTTAACCACAGATAACTTATATTTACCTACACATGTTTTGCCATCTGAATGCAGGGTAAAACCGGGATTACATTCACAATGGAATGAACCGACCTCGTTCACACAAGTGTGTTGACATCCACCATCATTTTCCTGGCATTCGTTGATATCTAAAATTCGAATTTCCATATATGAAAATTAAAGACGCTCTAAAAATACGAAACAGTCATATCACTCCTAGGTAACCATTAATATCTACATGTACTCTTATTACCCTGGGGATGGGAATGTACTGTTTTTTATACAGATTGCTACTGATATCTGTCCATATGCCTCATATATCTTGGAAGGATATAAGTCCAAATACATGTATAAATATGAGTACTTATATATATATCTAATTAGTAAACATATTTGGGTTTCACATACGAATCAAATTTTGTATTCACATTTGATGAATTACGTTTGGGTTGACAGAGTAAGACCCAAGTTAGAAAGAAAAAAATAAGATAAAAGTGTTCAACACAATTCTACAAATATTTAAATTCATCAAAATCAAAGAAATTGCACACAAACGGGATACGATGTCCAGCTTGATGTTTGAATTACACACTGAAGTGTAAAATGTCTGCAACGTATAGATTGTGCAGGCCTGTAACCACCATTTTTTTAATGTAATATTTTTTAAGTGATCCTCTTTACCGCTAGTAGTATACCCTTAGTTGACCCATATTGTGAAATATCATAAAACCTAGATCAAATTTTGAATCAGAACGGAGATTTCACGGCCAAATGGCGCGGTAATTTAGAACACGCCCCCCACCCCCCTCGCCAACTCCCCCTGCTTTCATGTGTCTTTACCTGCTAACGCAAACTAAAAAGAATATAGTTTTCACTGCATGCTTTTTGGACAATCTGTATTATACAATATTTTCACAGTTACCATTGCAAGTCTTGCCGTCGCCGTCCAAGGTGTACCCGGCGTTGCAGCTACACTGGAAGCCGCCGACGGTGTTTGAACAACGGTGAGCGCAACCAGAACTGCCGGAAGCGCATTCGTCTATGTCTGCAGAGAATGGTCATAAATGACAGTATTTTGAAATAAACATCAGATAAGTATATCTATATTGAAAGAAGACAACCACTTTGCTGCGATATGTCATATTGCTCCATCAAGCTTAAAAAAGCATTTATCTAATAAAAACGTGATCAAACTTCTTCAATATACAGCCAGTAATACAAACTGTACACCTAGCATCCAGATTAAAGACAATACGATAATATATTAAAGGTACTATAATTGCTTTTGTACACTGTGCCGACTGCGGATTATCTTCGTTTTGAATGCCACCTACCGTCGCATCCTCTGTTGTTCGACGCGAGTTTGTATCCACTACTACACCTGCAGGCAAAGGAACCTCGCAAATTAACACACTGCTGTGCACATCCGCCATTATTACTGCTGCATTCGTTAATATCTTTAGGATAAAAATGTGCATTTAATCATATTTGTTGTATTGAATTAATTTTTCTGTATTTAACGGGTTATCATAACACTATAAAAACACTGCATCAATAGAAAATAAAGTTGCTACAATTAAAGTTTCAGTGTTTTGAGGAAGTTGCAACCACTGTCCATGGAAACTTCTGTTTGTACAGAACCATGTCTTGAGAACTGAGCAACACTAAATTACGAAATAAAATTGTACACATGACGTAAAAAGTATTGACACAATTGACGTATACTATTGAATATTATTATCAAAAACGTACTTATACAAGTGGGCGATAGCGGCGTGTTTTAAGCAGAGGGCGCTGTTTTATGACTGTTCTAAATAATAAGCCTAAAATTTTGGAGAATTTTAAATCCGGCCTAACCACCCACACGCACATGAGGTAAAAGCAATTTCTCAAACGCACCGTTCTGACAGTTGACTCCTGTATAACCGGCTGCGCATTGGCAGGTGTAACGATTCACTGCATTTATACAACGTGCACCATTTTGACAAGGACTGCTGGCACACTCGTTTATATCTGTAAAGATGGAGAAAAATAAAACGCCAATACGAACTGTTAAAAAGAACAAGAAGATACTTGTGCCTAAATGATCATTTGTACATACTGTACAGGCTATAGACCTACGACTGTATTACGGTGTTCATTGCGTCAGCGAAGGATGTTCAGTTATGCTATAATATAAAATGACTTTAAAATAAATACCAAATGATACATTAAACTGAACAGTCAATTGGGTACGCTGCAAAAATACGTAAATAGTTCAATTGCATGCTTTTCCCAGCAAAATACAACCACAAGTATGAGTTTTTATTGTATATGCGGTAATCTCAGCAAAAGTGAGACACAGACTGGGTACCAATTAACCTAGCGTGCTAGCCGAGTCAATCTAACTCCGAGGGTATTCTCGCTAAATTGCATTCAGTTTCAGTAGCTTAAATGTCTGTCTCGCTCACTAAAGCTATCAGGCGGGTAATAAACCCTCGTGAACGCTTAAACTAAATGCAATTTAGCGAGAAACCCGTCGGGGATATTTCGATCCTGAAAGTACGATAGAGTGTGGGAATGGTCCAATACATATATTAATATTGCAAAAATTGATAAATAACTATGAATTTTGAACACCTTACTATTTCTTCAATCTTCATTTATCAGTAGCTATCATATTAGGAACTCTTCAAATGTAAGATTGTGTACAAGAATCCAACAAAGCTTTCAAACCTTTAAATCAACGTTTTAACATTCTATTTCTATGGCATCAATTAAAGCTAACAAAAACCTATTTTAAGAATTAAATAATTTCCTCGAAATTCATTAGTAACAACTGAGCGAAACACTTGATTTACATGACCTGGGAGTCTTACCGTCACATCTTGGCAAGGCGTAACCTGGTCGACAAGAGCACTTGCTAGGAGAGACGCAGGTTCCGCCGTTAGGACACGAGTTGGCGCCATAGCACAGGGCTAGTTGAAAAACAACAAATGAAGGATGTTTAAGATCCGTGTAAAACCTAACAATACTGCACTGGGCATGGTTTTGATACTGTGTGGTTTTCATTATAATAGCACTACTAGCTGTGCCGTTCTCTCTTTATTGTTATTCATCCTATCCATTGCAGTTAAGTATTAGCTAGAGGTGTCATAAAGAAAGAAAATATTTAACAGACTGTTTACTGTCACATTTATACAAAATATAAAATGAAAGTATTGGCAGTCTGTCGTTAAAATGACCAGCGTTTACATTTCTGTACTTAATATACAATCTAACATTTAATTATGTCATATGTCTAGTAATCCTATATACGCCTATTATTTTATAACGTTCCCAACGTACCAGGATCCGGATTCTGAGCATATCAACATAAGTTGTTCCAACACTCTTGTTTCATTGTCCACGATACAAAATTATGAATCATGAACTGTTAACAATAAAAAGACACAATACACAATACACATCCAATCCCATGCTTTCGGGAACCGGAACCAGAACAGGTAAAAAAAGCTGAAGATTTATTAGAT
Source organism: Lingula anatina (assembly GCF_051362555.1). Taxonomy (NCBI): domain Eukaryota; kingdom Metazoa; phylum Brachiopoda; class Lingulata; order Lingulida; family Lingulidae; genus Lingula; species Lingula anatina. Next base: position 11,132,920 of record NC_141774.1, on the reverse strand, counting down.
CGCCCTTCTTTTTACTCTTACTGCATCCGGAGCCTGGTTTCTTCCACCTACCTGAAGCCGATGCAATTAAGCATCCGGTCCGACCACATACCTTGGTTACAACCTATTCCGCTCCATCCGTCACAACACACCTGCTTGGAACATTGGGAGTTCACGACTCTATAAAGAAGAATCCGAGTTTATAAATTAGTAAAATTATTCACACGATTATTATTATTATTATTAGTAGTAGTAGTAGTAAACGAGGCCTTAAGGCCAAGAAATGTTTGTTCAATTTGAATGAGCTTAAATGTGTGAATCTGTTTCGTTTGACCAATGTAAATTGATTTTTTAATTGATACTTCTTGTCTTTCCTCTCCCAATGTCCAACCGTTGAGCATATACCTTGGCAGGTTATCCTGTATATATCTTACCTGGTACGAGTACATCTCTTCCATCCTGCAAATCCGCATTTAGTGGAATACCGCTGAGTTTTTGTGCAGGTGAAGGTTTTTGTACAGAAGGACCCTGCCACAGGCCTAGGGGGTGCTAATGTTGCCAACCTGCGGGGGAAATAAGCCAAAAAACTTAAAACACAACCCTAATATACTGTCTATTGAATTTAGCCATTGCATGGGACGACATATGTAACATACATGTGCAAGATAGTGTTGCCAAAGGCCCGTTCTTCACGTCGAGCGATATACTTTCTGCACCGATACAGTCTGTACCAGTACAATGTGAGAGGTCCTAACATACAACTGGACCATAGAGGGTTTTTTCCTCTACACATTTTTATACAATTGTGCCAAAGGTAGAAGTTATTTGAGAGATAAAATAGCACAGTAGAATCTGGGAGCAAGAGAGTGTCTTCTTTTTGCTTTGCTTTCCATTCTGAAAAATACGTAACGGTAATCCATAACACGTAAATATATTTTCTGTGATATGACCCTTGCAAATTGTCAATATGACAAGATGTAACTTCTACCCGGCGTGGTCTTTTTCATAGTTGTTCTTTTTTCTCAACAAAACCGGTTTGCATGCCTCACTTATAGCATGTCCGAGTCATATTATGTTGATCAGACACAAAAGTGAACTTGTCCGGGTTCAAATAATTTAAACTTTATTTTATCTCAAGGCGCAATAAACCGGGCCCTACGTAAATGCGCACCTCGGAATATATTTTCTATTGTTTAGAAGAAGATCCGGCGTGAGGCGATAGAGAAGTCATAACGGGTGGAAAACAAAGATAACCGATAGAATGAAAGTAACCGCAAGGCCTGGGCAGTGGCGTCGTTGATTTAAGGTGAAAGTGTGGATTAACTGGCGCAAAATAATGCACAGTGCTTCATATTAAACCGTTTTAGGATTCGTTTTATATTTCTACTTATTTTACACTCTGACCACAGGGTCCGCTTGTAGTCTGTTGCAAAACTATGATATCCTACCATTTCATTCTGTATACTGTTTTAGGTATAGAGGTCCCTGATATCTAGGTGTAACACAGCTGTGTCTTCGTGCGATAATTATCATCTACATGACTGGTTACGCTTAACCATCTACACGAACATGCATTACCACATACATTTCAAGTCTGCCAGAATCTTGTTCTTCTTTCGATTTCAATGAATTTCTAAATGGGTGATACGGGAAGAATTAAATAAAAAAACAAACAAACAAATGAACGACTGTGCGAGTGCTGCATAGGTGAAAGGCTGATGAAGAAGGAAAGACAAAAAGAAAGTAAAAAAGTGACATAGAAAAAAGAGAATGATGAAAATTTAGGACTTCACATGGTTAAATTAATGGTTAAATTAGCTAGGAGAACATGTGGATAAATAGGGCTGAAAGATAGAAGGGTAACAAATAAAATAAAATGTTACCTCCGTAACGTTATGAAAATAATGCTATGAAATACTGATTTATTCCGTTGAATTTTGCGAATACAGTGAGATACATGAATACAGATAAGCCTGCGCTGGTTAATACTGCAGCGTTTTTTTTTTTTTTTTTTTTTTTTTTTGAAAAACACTGCTGAACCCTGGTGAATATCATGCAGTACTGAAGAGTGTGGATAATTTTTAGTTTTTAGATTTTCCTAGGTTAACTGAATCGTTACCGTCTATTCATACATTTACCTGAACTGCACACAAGCTCTGACGGCGGTACCATGTGACCAAATGTTTAGCTCACTCGCATGACTACCGTGGCACATGCTGTACTTAAATGTAGACAATGACATAATATATAGAAAATGAAAGAGACAGACAGAGACAGGCGATGGGGAGAGGGAGATTAATATGAAGATATAAATAAGGAAAGACCAAGAAGACGCACAAATCAAACTCACCACCCAAGCACAAGCAAAAGATGAAGGGCGCTCATCTTCGATCTTCTTCGCACACGTCTGTCGCCTCTGCAGGACGGGTAAATTATGCATTGGAATAATAATACCGTGAACAATATACACTGACAATCTCTTCGTTATCCATGATGCGGAACATATTGGTCTCAGACAAAGGACCCGCAACGTGTATATTTAGTCCCTTCATCTTGACATGTATTTCTATCTTTTAAGATACTTAAAAGTATTTTATTATTTTTAAGGGGATGTTTTGTTTAACATAGAAGTTATCTCGGGCGCTTAATTGTACTGACTCCAGAATTAAAACAGCTTAAAAAGTAACGGATTATAGAAGCATTTTGTTCTGGTTTGCAGAGTAAAACATTAAGAACATAATTGGTGTTAGATAAAATACAATCAAATAAATTGGGGGAGGGGAATTTTTAGTGAATAACGCATTTGTGACGTTCTTGTTCTTGTCGTTTTTATTGATAAGCCCAGAACTTTCTGAGTTAGATGCTTATTTTCATTTTGTGTCAAATGGATCACTTCTTCTCAACTATACCGAGCCCAGTTTGTTCTCGTGAACTGACGTGCGTCATCTGGGATTCGATCTCACCATGGTTGGTGATAGTAATCAAACGCAATCTTTAGAATTTATTTCTAGCAAGAAGGGTTCATTTGATATACTAGGACTCGAACCCGTGTACAACCCGTATATATAGACAGCGTAAACAAGACAGCGGACTCCCCCTGGGCCACAGAAGCTTCCATGCTCGGTGTTTGAATGGAATCTTTCTTGCTTGTCACGGAGAAGGCCAGTTTGGATAAACATGCAATTAGCTATTGCAATCGACAGCCCAGTTGCCGTACTTCACCCCGCGGAAGGCCAGTCCCCGACTATGATTTTAACTTCAACGTTGAAGTCCATGATGTACAAGAGAATGTGTATTAGAAGCCGACAAGGAGTGTTCCTAGATAAAAGTCTTTTTAAACTTTGACTTTGTTTTATACTGGAATTCAGCTTGGCTTTACCTATGGCGTTAAAAAGCGGTTCATAACAGGCGGGCTTCAGTTTAATCAAGCCTCTAAGGAAGGAATTATTTTAAACAATGAAACATGTAAAAAAATGTATCGCTTTCATTGCGACGATGCAAATTCTGAAAAAGAAATTGGAAAATAATTCCTCCGAGAATATATCATTTTCCCCACTGAACGCGGTTTACAGATGGTATGACGTGGAGCTATACCGTGTAAGCTACAGAATCAATTTAGGGTCGGTTGCTTTTATTGATAAACCTGCCCGGAACTGTTTTTGGTATTAAATTTGATCTTGTGTGACACTGAGATAACGCACCGCTTCACATGTGACGTCATAGAGAACCACGAGATTCAAATTGGTTCACACCTTGACGGTTTTACTTTTGAGTGGTCTTTACACCTTCAAAAGTCGACTATGGGGTTGCCCCAGGTACTATATGAATATGTTAACAGTCTTGAGAATCAGGGTCACAACATGGAAGAAACAAAGGAACTTAATAAATGGGAAAAGCAATAGAGGCGAATTTTGAAACAAATAAAACGTTTCATTGCTTATAATTCCACCGACAGAACTTTTCTGGCATTAAATTTGATCTTGTGTGACACTGGGATAATGCACCGCTTCACCTGTGACGTTATAGAGAACCACGAGTAGTCTTGCATTTTCAAATAATGACTGTGGAGGTGCCCCGGGTAATTTATGAACGGGAAAAATAATAGAGACAACGAGTCTTTTGAAAAAAAAAACAAAAGCACTTTTCTTGTTGATATTTTTCTCTTGTTATGTTTCTGTCTTTGTAATTTGAACCACGTTAGTACTTACACGTACCTGGTATCAGTAATAGCTGGATACAAGAAGACATGAAAGACCTTGAACGTTTCGTACATGTCAGCCCTGTGAAAAATTTGACAGCTTTTTTTGTTTCTCTTTCAATCACTTTATACTGAATGTGTTTTGTTTGTTTCTTTTATTCAGCTTTAATCTTAAGATCCGTGTTATGTTCTTTCCGTACATCGTTTTCCGCTGCGTTCTTTTCGACTGTTGCATATTATCCCGATATTACTTTAAAAACTGTACATTCTTTAATATCTCTGAAAACTCTTCTTGAACATCGTGTACTTTATTGTTCCTTTTCTATAAAATCTCAGTTCTTTTTTTTTTCACAGATTTTAACAGTTCGTTAGGGTCTGAATGCAGGGTAGGAATGGTCATCGTCACTTCCGACGTCATTTTTATTACCACTGACATGCAACAGTTATCTTACCAAACTTTACCCGAGTAATAAACCTTTTAAATAGCGTTGGTATACTGTTTTCTAGGTTTTCTTCCAGCCTCCGAACTCTTACTCGCAAACGAGGAGCCCTGTTTTTGAAAAAACTTTCTAAATTCCGATTTCTAACAGGGTTCAAATTACAAAGACAGGAACATAACAAGAGGTAAATATCAGTAAGAAAAGTTTTATTGGCTCTACAATTTTTTTTCATTTTGACGGGTCCGTTGCGAACTTATAACAATCGCAAATGTCGATCTCGCTTATGATTATTATTGCAGTGGGACACAAAGCACACACATTCAGGTATGGTTCTTAGTACGGCTTCATAAGTGTCGACATTGCAAGGACTCAGTTTTCCACAGTGCAATTTTTCTTAAGTGAAAGATCATAATGTCTAACTGTTTGTAATTTTTAAAAGAGACAAAACAAGAAATTGAAATTTAACAATATTTGACAATATCAGCAGAACGACGCCAGTATGATGATAAAATAGGTGTCTAAAGCAAAACTTAGGGCGTTAATATATAAGCAGGAACGTGGGATGCATGAGACAGGATACACATTTGCCTTGCGAGCAAACATGTCATCGAAAGCGTTCAAAATCTTTATCCATAGTAAATGAGGCAAAGTTCTCGAATAGGACTGTTTCACAAAAGTCGAAAAAAAAAGTCGTTAAAAGATGCAACTATGGCGCTCCTAATTTGTGTATTATTTGTGTGTTGCTCAAAAATGCTTTCTGCTGTACTTGATATGTATCCTTTAACAAATAGTCCAATTAATTATCAATGTGTGTAATAATTTGTTTTTCCTCCAAGCATGGCAAACATAGTGATTACTCGATAAACTTAATAACAAAATAAAACTACTGATATCGTGTTGCACTTACTTCTTAATATGAAATAATGTCTTAGAAGTAAAATAACAACTCATAAAAGCAAAGTTTCAGTCTTCCTAGCGTTTATTCGAATGACAAGCAATTAAACATCATGTGAATGACTGCAAATGCGACACACGCTGTTATACGCCTTCACGTGCAACAAAAACGTTCACAGCAAACATACATTTACAACTTCAGCGTTACTTCCTGACTTCTAAATAAGGTATTACGTGATAACAACATGCTGTTCACGTGGTCCAGGCGTGGTTTACTCGCCGGGCTGGTCATTCTGACACCGTGGTACGTTGCGGATGTACTTGCAAGTCTTTATGTTCTGGTCCCACACCAGCGGACCGTGTTGGCCACGGGGGCAGGTCATGACTACGGGTGTTGACCACACGCACACCACGAACTTCCAACAGTCGAAGGGGTGGGCCATCATTGCGAAAGGGGTCGGACATGAAATTACTGGAAAACAAAAAACTGAATTAATTAATTCACGGTTTGTTTGTGTGGATGGATATTTTTACTTGTGTCTTTTTATGCGTGTAATCGCCTCGGTGGTTGGCTTTTACCTATGCATATCAATATTCAAAAGAAAAAAAAACAGAACAAGAAGGAGAGAGAGAGAGAGAAAAAGAGCGGGATAGAAAGCCTTCTTACCATCATTAGTAACGGTTAAGTATCCAGATTCTGAGTCATCGCCAGCTATGTAATTTTCAGCTCGACACGAGTATGACCCCGCATCCGAATCTTTTACCGATGCCAAGCGCAAGGCCTTTGAGGTTATTCCCAGTGGCTCTCCATCCTTAAACCAGGAGTAGTCTGGTGTGGGATCACCAGTTGCCTGACATGTGAACAGCACGGATTCTCCAGTCATAACAGTGGTGTTTCTGGGTCCTGCAATAATTTGGGGTGCAGTTTTACAGAATACATCGTGGGACTTGATATTATCAAGAAGATCCATGATCTCTCGGCTATGTCGATAAGCTTCATTGACGTCAATGACTTCTCCACTGTTCACAAGTGCGAGGATTGAATTCTCCAGAGCGGGAATATAACCCTTGATGCTTTCGACACCAGGTAACTGTAGACTGGTATTATAGAGCTCATACAAACGTCCAAGGTCGTACAACACACAATCTCTGAAGTTGGCACAAACATCAGGCGGGTATGTAGTTGATGTTATATTTTCTGCGACACTGATCCACATTTCCACTAACGCCATCTTCGCTGCTTGTTTAGCCTCCTCCAGAACTATTTCCTTGGCAAACGTAGACGCCCCCAGAGCCTCTTTCAGTTCCGGATCATCCGTGATGTTCGACATGGTCTCTGAAAACGCCGCCTCCATCTCCACAGCCGTCAGATTGTAATCAGATTCACCGACCGTGACATTAACCCCGAAAGACGCTAATGATCCATTTGCTACTTGAGGGGTGTCGATATCTGGGAAGGTCTTCAACATGGCCGTCACGTTGTCTAATGATGCCTTGGAGTCAGTTGCAACACTTAAAAGAGAGTCAAAAACACGACGCAGAAATTCCTCCGCTTCGTTAAAAGTCTCACATTTTTCTGCAAAAATATTTACCCTGTTTTCCTTATCACTAAGGTTGTTAAGATCCTCATCGGTGCTGTTCTTGAAGCCAGTGATGCTATCCTTTACGTCAAGGGTTTTATTCAATAGTTGTTCTCCTGCTTCGATGCTCCCAGTTTGTCGAATCACCCGGTATAAAGTGTGCATCTTGGCGTTCACGTCAAACTCTATCTCGCGGCGTTTTCGTCCGCTGATGGCGTTTTTGAGTGCATCAAAAAGTGCATTTATCGTCGCCTTAGCTGCTTCCAATATACTCTGCACTATATTTTTGAAGTTGATCCTTATCCTTATGGTCCTCCAACCGAGGCTGAAGGCGTTCACTTCACACGACACGTCGAAAATAGGTAAATCTACAGTAGAAAGCTCTACTCGAAACCCACACTGCCTAACATCTAAGATAAACTGCAGCCCTGAAGCGATCAACTCAAACACTTTGAACGCCGCTCTCACTGCAAACTTCACTGCTTCAAGAGCAGCCTTGGCAACATCAAAGGATACTTTAACACCTTCCAATGCAATCTTAGCCACTTCCAAAGCACCTATCGCGATGTCCAGCACCACCCTTGACTTGTCTACCACGATCTGCGCTACTGAGACACCGGCCTTGGCTACATCCAATGCGACCATTGGGACTTTCACGGCTATCTTGGCCAGTTCTAAGGCGCCGTATGCTATCAACCGTATACCTCTACAGACCAAATTAGCAGCCACACAAATGGGATCCGGTATCTCGACCATGCACACTGTCCACCAACAGCAAGGGTAAGGGATTCTGACTCCCCAGATTTTCTTATGGCACCATTTACATTTCAGTCCTGGTATACAGATTTTCCCGCAGTTTCTTATCCTGCACAGATTATCCACATCCTTTTGCGCTGCTTTCAGTTTTTCCAGGGCTCTGCGGAAAGGTTCCTTTGCAGCCTCCAGTATCTGCTTGGCACGTTCTAGTGCTGCAACGGCGATATCGAATGCGCTATTTGCGCTGCGAACATCTGCCTTTTTCTCCTCAAGCCAGTTCTGGGCCTTAGTTAGCTTACCTTGAGCCCAAGTTAGACCTATCTGTGCTTGGGTTACTCGTTTGTTGGCTTCGTTGGCAAGGTTGTTGGCAAATTTCTTAAGTGCATCAATGAAGCTCCCTTCAAAAGAGTCACTTCCACCAGGCAGCAGTGCTCCCTCCACAATGTATGTCAGTTGATACCACTCTTTACCAAGCTCGGCCGACATCGTTAACCTGGCGCGGAAGAGGCTCCATACCTTTCCCTCAATGTAAGTTGTCAAACTGTTCTTTGATATAAACACGTCGGCTTCTGCTGTGATGCCCAATAAACCGGCCTCTGCGTGAAGCTGTAGAATGAAAATGTCGCTCTCTATGCCGAATGCAGCCCCGATTCCCATCCCTTTCTTTAATTTCAAGAAAAAGCCCAGTTTCTGTTCCGTAGAAACGATTGCCAAAGCACGGGCTGCTTTCTTATCAGCTAACAATTGGTAGACCTTCTGGAACCTGCTACACAGTCCCAACTGTCCCACTGAGTAAACAAACTCAATTTGGAGCCCAAATATTTCTAGACCAAATACCTTAATGGTCGTCTTGTAGCGCACGCCGAATCCAGAATAACCATTGGTGACGGACGTTACTTCCATGATAGCCTTTTGGATCGTTACGTTTATATTCCCCTTTATGCGGTTCACCTCGAATTTGATCATCTCCGTAAAGTTGTGATTGGCGATTTCAACATTGAACTCAACGGCGTCAAAGAAGTTCTGTGCTGCCATCTTAAGGGCGTTCCAAGAATTATGGATGGTGTCTAATACGACAGAGAAATCGGGGAATTTGAGGTTAAGCAAATTGCCTACAATTTGTTGAATGGCGGTCTTCAGATCAGCTAAGGCGGTGTGAACTATGCTCAGCAGTGCTGCCGCTGTATTGGAGAGAAGATCCTTGAACCTCCGTAGATTTTCATTGAATACCTAGAATTAATTGCAAATTACTAAGATGGATTATGAAAAGTTTATTTCTGTTTAGATCAAAAATGTGTACTGGAGTATAAAAATCTATACGCCTCAAACTGACTTTGCACAGAAAGCAATCTACTTGGACAAACTAGCGTTTCAAGTAATTCAGGTCGTTAACAACAAAGTGCTATTAGCATATATGCACGTATTCAATAAGATTTTCTTGTGTCAGAAGTGGCTAACTAAAAATAATAGTCAGGCGGCTAAGCCCAAATTATATCCAGAATTGTGCAAAAGTTGATAAAAGCATGAAACTTTCCACGATGAATGACCATTGGGTGTTTGTCAATTTTGGATCGGGGGGGGGGGGGGGGGGGGGGGGCAACTCCAAAATTCACAAGTACCCGGATGAGCGGCTTTCTTAAATATGCTGACTCAGCATTTTAAGTACATTCAGATGTCACCAAAATGAGCACTACCAGCACTAATTTTGATATCATAAATAGATTTTAAAAACGTACGCTCACTGTGCACATATATCAGAGCAATTATGGCGTCAAGATGACGTCACTGGAAGATATTGCAAAATATAGCATGAAGAATATCAATTTTCCCACAGGAACTATAGTCGAACCCTGCAATGTTTCTTTTCCGTAATTTTAATTACAGAAATGCACCCTTTCGGGCTAGAAAGGTAATACTAGCTTGATTGCTACTTCCGAGACATTGAGCATTTTTCAATATGGCCGTCAATTTTTGAGAAAAAAATAGAAAAACAAGCAGAAGTCGATGGATATACTTTGTGTCTCATGTGAATGTGTTTCATGTCGGAAGAACAGAGTAGGGTACAAGAATGCATCCTAGCACGTCACTGTTAACGAAAACACAAAAAACAAAATGGCCGCCAAGACATAGGGAACAGGCAGATGGTAAAGAAAATTGGCATATCTGCTCTTTTTTAAATATTCAACTTATGTGTGGTGAGGGCGTAAGCCCTCCAAGTAGTCGAGTTGCCACTCCAATTGGTCCCACAGTTGAACAATACTATGTTGTTTTCTGCAATTATTTGAAAAAGAATTGTATTCTTTTGGGTTGGAAAAGTCAACTTCTGGGACATTGAGCACTCTTCGAAACCCAATTTGTACGTAAAATTACATAAATATTCATAGCGATTTACATCAAACTATATACAGTGCGTGTACCTGTATATTCTTCATTTTAAAGTCTATTCCCATGTTTATAAATACAGAGGTGGTATGTTTTAAGATTTTCTGTTAAATTATCTGCAAGTCATTTTAATAAAAATACTAAATTATTGGCGATCACTATAATTTCATTTATTTTGCAATATACTTCGGGAATCTCTCTCGCTAAAGCAGTAACACACGTGGTAGTCAGACATACTGTCGCCACTCAGCATCTACTCACATCAGTCTGATGAAAGCTTACGTCTAGGTTGGCCTTACGATAACGATATGAGAATTTTTTCGGCTTGTGTTTCGTAATTTCCAAATATAAGTGTGTGTGGGTTTTTTTCAAACTATAAAAATGAATATAATAAATAAATGGATTAAATTGTTTTACAGATGTATATCATTCAACGGCAAAAGAAAATCGATTTATATAATGGTTTATTTTCCCTGTCATTCCTACCTCCATGAAATGATCGACGATTTGTTGAATATCTATGATGTCTCTAATAAGATCAACGGTGGTCAAGTTCTTGATCTTGTCTGACTGGTCGTAGGTAACGAAAGCATAGACCGAGTGTCGGTTGTCAAACACCCAATCACCTATTGGAGAATAAAACCATTCAGTTAATTTAAAAAGGTAGTTAAGATAATCGCTAATTTTTCTTTTGAATGTGAATATTTGATTTTCTGAAGAAGAGTGAACGTTGTTGTTTCGAGAAAAAAACGAGTTATAATACAAACGTTATGTTGGTATTATATCTCGCCAACGTTATGTTGCTTTTTGGCAGAGGTATGAATTATCAAGTACACAGACTCACCGGCTTTCTTTATCTGCTCTTTAAGCACTGTAACTTACCTAGTATGGGGATGTTCCTGAAGGGGTTGATGCTGAGCCGAAGTGACAAGAATATTCCTGGAGGGTTGGCGTTTACTCCGCACCACTGTCTGGGTTCTAGACCTGGTAAGAGCGGGATAATTGACATGTTAACAGCGTTGATAGGAAACAAGAACTTGTTCAATGTGTGTGTTGTGTGTGTGAGAAAAAGAGAGAGAGAGAGAGAGAGAGAGAGAGAGAGAAAGCTTTAGCACTCACCACCAACCGACATGTGGGTTTCCATACTGGAGACACCCAGCTCTTTAACTCTAATGCTTCGTTGCTTGTCAAACAATTTAAACTTAAGAGTGCACGATGCAACGACGTCCAGTTTCACAAGAGCATTCCACTCCTCTAGGAATACGTGAGTAAGCAGCTGAAATTATCAAATTTTCGTGTAACAAATTTGGTGGTTATATTATAAAGTGACAAGTGGTTATAATCAGGGTATGCCAGCTTTATATATAGGGGAGAACGGGGCTAGCTGGCCCAGTTAGACACTTTTGGCCTTGTGTAACCAACTGGGAATGGGCCTTGTGGAGCAACCTGGGAATGAGTTGGAGCAACGTCATTATTTTTCAAATATAAAGTCAGATGGCTCACAATTTGACAAAAACGCAATTGACGTCAAAGGGCCAACTTGGCCCCAGGGTCGGGACAAGTTGGTACCCTATAAGAAAATGCAGTAAATATATCACATAAACGCTTAGAAATATATTTTACACATTTTTATTTTTTTTTTATTTGATTTTTGAGATTCTTTGAAGTAGTTCAAATGAGGCATATATATTGAGGTTTCTGTACGTTACGTTGTATGTGTGTTAAGAACCAAAATATATATTAATTAAACTTGTTTTGTTTTAATTAAAAATAAACTAACGAATGAAAAACGAATAATAAATTTTGTTTTAAAAGAAAGTAACAAATTCAATCCTAAACTGGTAATTATTTAACAAACAATTGGCTCTGCTTTAACAATGGTCTGTAGCTCTGTTGCGCGCAAAGGATTGCAATGTGGTCTATCTTTTGTAACTCAAACGGGCTAAGCACAATAGACTATTTGCTTGCTGAATCTAAATCATTCATTAATATTGTGAAGTTTTCATCAGGCACATTCAACACTTTTTCAGATCATGCACCAATCACGTTTGTCCTGCTTTGTGTGCCTTTAAAACAAAATGCGCTTTTAGATTATGAAGAACGAAAGACAGGCACTTAGCTGTAGCTGTAGAGACTGGCCGATACACAGATACAAATAGGAAATTAAGAATCTGTAAGTTATGCAATTTAAACGATGTAGAGGATGAAATTCATTTTATTCTTAAATGCCCTCACTACAATACGTTTAGGCAGAAATATATTAAGAAATTTTATTATACAAAGCCAAGTGCCTTTAAATTAATTAAATTACTATCACTTAACAATGTTTCACAATTAAACAATTTCATCAATTTGTCAATCTGATGAATTATTATTATTATTATTATTATTGTTTGTATCAGTAGTAGTTATTGAAGTCATAGTAGTTGATTAGATATAACTTTATATTGTCACTGTTTTATATTCTGATGAGCCGTAGGGCTTAAAGGTTTAATAAATTGAAAAAAAACATCTGAGGGTCCAACTTGCCCGAGTCAAGGGGGGCAACTAGCAACGGGTGCACTTTCAAAAGGACTGCGGACATTTTAGTGCTAGAATATACTGTACAACGATGATAAATTTCTGTAACTTGAAACAATGAGCTATAGTTTGATGCCATATACATATACTATATTCGATCAAAAGCTCATGATAATAGATTTTAATTTTTTTAATAAAGTTACGTTAAGATGCAGATTTATTTCATTTGGACCCACCGCCTAAATAAAAACTTTTTACCACCGATTTTTTCTTGGCATTATTGGATACGATTACTTAATCAACTGTTGTGATCATTTTTTTATTCACGTGGTTACTTTTTCATAAATTGATGGGGGCCAACTTACCCCAGGGTCCAACTAGCCCTGGTCTCCCCTAATAACGTATATGAAAGAAAAGGGCGAATGGGTTGAGGCCGATCAGTTATGGGAACCTAACACCCAAAATAATAATATGGTTATATACACCAGTAAAATGGTTTTGTGGGGTTTCTTACTTGTTATTCCCATTTTTGAAAATGAGATGTAAGCTTCAATAAAAGGTGTCTTTATAAAAAGGTAGGACGCATCTACTCTTAATGTTGATTAAGGGATCGGTTTAAACAGAAGCATCTAGTAGCATAATTTATTGAATCATCTCAGTTTCCTTTTTATTATTTGCATAAATTTAATTTCATTTTCAGGGCCAACAAGAAGAGCTAGAGATGTGTTACTGACAAGATGACTTACTGAGAGTGGGTTACGGGGAAATCCTAGGTAAATACCGGCTTCAGCGGAGATGTCAAAGATGCTGACGTTTTTTGTGACGCTTCCTGCAAGCCAAATGTGTGCTTTTGGAAAAACTCTGAAATGTATAAATATTTTCCATAGAAATAATTTAGGAAATATCCGTAACTTGTTTTAAAACACAGTGTTCTGTACCATTTTGTGTGTATATGTACTTAAAGTAATATTAGTCAATCCCTAAAGAGCAAAGAGAAAATAAATTACACGAACAAATATATTTACATGAGATATAAAATTCAGTAACAAAATGTAGAAAAGATACTGTTTTTGTTCTCGTATATTAAATGATTATTGCATGTGCACGCCAAAAAGACTAAAAAGTAATCGTGATCAATTCCTTACGGGTACTGGAAGAGTCTATCCCCATTCCAGAAAGTCAACTCTGACGCTGTGTAGTGTACGTTTATCTCCTTAACTATTGACAAGCCAATACCATTCAGGAACAACTTAAAGCCACCCTTCTCCTCCATATCACTTATCACCTTCATCTGACTGAGGAGCTCTCTAGAACCCGGAGGAAACATTAGGAAAATTGTGCCGCCATGGGCTCTGCAAATGTCAACGATAAGACAAAACTCAGTTCCGTTTAATGGCTTTGGGAGAGATATTTCGTTGCCATAGACGCTTAGGCTGAAGCCACTTCCAAATTGAAAGATGGTGTAGAGTTTGTTCTCGAACAAAGGCGCACCACGACATGCCTGTACTTTCTGAACATCTCGCCCATGCAAAAGGGCCGTCTTCAGTTCATTGATTGAAAGAATATCGAAACCCGTTGACGTGAATTTGATCCAGTTTGGCAGCGCTTTGTAGATATTCTCCAAGAATGTTGACAAGAACGACCCGGATGTTACAAAGTCGAACACATCTTTTGACGTTAGATTAAATGAAAAACAATCAATGTTTCGGTGAGTTGCCAGCACGGTTCCGTCTGATTCGTCATAAGTCAAAGATCCCATTTTCATCATGAAGTTACCATTAGGGTTGTTTATTTCCATACCCGTGATCGACATTGGAAGCGCAATGTCGTTCACCTCAATAAAGACAATACCAAGTGTGAAGATGATGTTTGAGTCAGAGGTCAACTTGTACCATTCAGCTGTGGATGAAAGACGGACTTCTACATCAGCGCCCTCTGTACAACGAGTCAGTGTGACCACAGCACACCCTCGCGGCAGAAGTTTACGAGCTATGCTGTTACGTTGGAAGACGCTTGGTTCCCTGATTGCTGAGGTAAAGATATATAGTTATGCAGAAGAATTAGACGGAATCAGTCTATGCAAGTTTGAATTAAATAAATATGATATTCTACATTTCCCTTATCATCGCAACATTTACAAGAATCAAAATCTATGCAAGTATGAATTAAATAAATGTCATATTGTACAAGTGTCTCATCACTGCAGCATTTGATTATAATAAAACTGTAATGAGATAAACCCCTAAAATGATGGACATACGCTGTACTTATTTAAAAGGAAACCCCATGTATGTATCAAAATAGACACTTATTCAATAAAGGATTTCGAAAAACTTGCACCTTAATAGTGAAACATTCAGTTCTAGTGAAGTCAAGTTATTAAAAAAAAAGAAACTGGAAGCCAATGATCTGGTAGAGTAAAGTGATATAATAGAAATATGAGCAAGAATTTTGAAATGTTCTCACTTTCACAGCTCAGACCGTCGCTGCCGAGTTTCCCACTGCTACAATTGCACACAAAGGATCCAATGGTGTTTTCGCAAATGTCTTGACACCCTCCATTGAACGAGCTGCATTCATTTATATCTGAAATAATGAACAAGTAGAGATGGGTGCGATTAAACCACGAGTACAAGATACACATCCGAAACATTCTGGGTAGGCACATTCTCTTCTTCAGGATGATGTATATGTTTATAACAATTATAGGATGGATTCAAATGGGTTTGAAAAAAGGGAAGAATAAACTTTTTTCCCATTAGATCGGAGGGAGCAAAATGTTACCTGCTTGTCAAAATATATTTTATAGTTTTCTAAACGGGAAAATAAGTAACTGTAGAGGCGCAGGCACACAATGTCATTTTGACGCCATTGCAACATCAAAGCACTGTTGTGACGTCAGAATGATGTCCAAATGACAGCAAGAGGCTGTAGCGTCCCTTAATGTTTTATGGAAGTGCACTGACCTTCACACGTAATATCATCTTGTCCAAACTGGTATCCCGGGCTACATTCACACCGGAAGGAACCAGGTAGGTTGTTACACACCTGTGCACAGCCTCCATTATTGGTGCTGCATTCATCTACATCTGTAATGCATCACAGCGGGATATGTAGACCAACATACTCATTGTATTACAGGAAAGCATACATATCCTACGCCATTTAATTTACTCTGTCCAACACATACCACATTGAAGTAACATTGTAGCCAAATATATATTGTTTGTATTTTGCATTCATACCATTCATAACTGCGGATGTGAAGAAGCTAAATAAATTGTGATGTCATACCGTCAGGTGTCCTTATAATTTTCAGCGTGACATTTACCTACCCTCTATGTCATCTATTCTTCCCTCACAGACAACGCTATTTATCAATTACATACCGTACTAGTATTAAGAATGTGTATATTTACCCCGTGGACCATTTGAAGATTACACTGCGATTAATGCGGTGGAAAATACAATAGAGGGAGTGTATAATGATAGGGTCGTTAAACGATTGTTGACGGCATATA